>NC_041221.1:62946280-62993645 GCF_002837175.3 Physeter macrocephalus
AGCCTGTGCTCCGCAACGGGAGAGGCCACAACAGTGAGAGGTCCGCGTATCGAAAAAAAAAAAAAAAGAATGAGCCAGAACTCACTTCTGGAATGGAAAATCTCATTCCAGCCAGCACAAATGTACTGCTGGCACCCACAATCCTGACTGCTCTGTTCCCTTCACGTAGGTGAGTTGGCATTCACCTCTCCCAGGAGGAAGTTCAGCCTTTGCGGCTCTTTCCCATTTATTCTTCCCATGTACATAATCACTCTTTGAAACTCATTTTTTTTATTTTCTCAAATATTTCCAAGATGCTTCATTGGTTAAAGTTCGTTCACTTGTTCCCAGGATGTTCAACATTGGCTTAGTTATGGCCTCCAGCCCAGCTGGTATTTCACAGGAGGGGCCAGTAATGCACGTTTCCAGCTCGAATGCACAGTCTAGAACACATTTTACAGAAACCGCCAGTCCCACCCAATACCAATTACTCATATCTAGTTACCATATATTTAAAAAGTAATTCACGACTTAGAAAATTTAAAACCACACAATTCTTAGTATTATGAACACAATTTTACTAACTTTCAGTGACAATCATGTTTAATCTTAAAACTCCCTCTGGACTTAAATGGAAAACAACATTATAATTCTGGATTCATCTCCATTGGCTCACGGGCCCAGCCGCTCCGCGGCATGTGGGATCTTCCCGGACCGGGGCACGAACCCGTGTCCCCTGCATCGGCAGGTGGACTCTCAACCACTGCGCCACCAGGGAAGCCCAAGTCTGGTACTTTTTAAATTCCCACTGCCTTGGTTCCAGTCAGCATCTGGCTCTGTCTTATTGCTCTTAAATTTACTGATACCAGTTTGGGATTAAAAATTTGCATTTGACTGAAAATGCACCAAAATTTACTTCTGAGTTATTTTAGTTTTTATTATGAAATAAAATGGGGGAATTTGAAACTTAACTAAGGCTTTATAATAAAGAAAGGTTAATGTTTAAAACTGCTACTCTGACATAGTTTTGGTTTATATACTAATAGATATCTACTTGCTGAGAGTTTATTATTCAAATCATTTATATAATGATTACTCCTTTTTAGTCCTTGCTCTGTGAAAATTTAGAAAGCATTTATTTTGTCTAGGAAAGGCATCAAAGAAATATTTTAAAATTTTTCTATAGTTTTGAAAACCACATCATGGACTTGTTTCTTATTATCTTCTTTTGATTTCAATCCTACAACTGGCACTTGGGAACTTGATATTTCAACAAGTAACGACCAGCTGAAAATATCAATCATTTGATCCATGGCTACAGTGATAAATCATTTAATAAAGAATGAGCCAGGGGGCCTCCCTGGTGGCGCAGTGGTTGCGAGTCCGCCTGCCGATGCGGGGGACACAGGTTCGTGCCCCGGTCCGGGAAGATCCCACGTGCCGCGCGGAGCGACTGGGCCCGTGAGCCATGGCCGCTGAGCCTGCGCGTCCGGAGCCTGTGCTCCGCAACGGGAGAGGCCACAACAGTGAGAGGTCCGCGTATCGAAAAAAAAAAAAAAAGAATGAGCCAGAACTCACTTCTGGAATGGAAAATCTCAAGGACAAGGAAGAGCAAGGGGACAGGAACCAGCAGCGAGTTAGCAAAAGTCAGCCACGTGCAAGTGAGGACCTTCAGGGGTCAGGGCTTCAGATGCATCCTTCTAGGCTCCTTTCTTGTAGTAAATAGTAAAGGTGGATCATGCAAGCTAGCATATGCCTTCCACAAAATCCAGCGATGAGCTTGGGAGTGTTCTAGTGGCACTGTGAGTACCCCGGCGGGGGAATTCTGGCTCCCTCGATCCATCACGTGATGCAACATTTTGCTATCACTGAACAGAACAGAGTTTATCTGTGTGTAGATTGAGTCCTACTATTCTGATACTTGAAAAGGCTGATTGGGTTTGAATCAGTAAAGGAGGTACAAATCTGTACCGACCAAAAGAGAGACCACAAACACCTTTACTTAGGGTCTGCCAGATAATACTGTTTGGTTAGACTTCACCCAGGGCATTATAAAGCAGGTCAAGTTCAGGCATAAAGTATGATTTTTGACCCTCCTCTAGATGCTCTTTTCCATTTTAATCTGTTTTGTCCCTGTAAGTCAGCTGAAAACCTCTGTCTCATATAGAATGGGCCTCAGATCATCTCTTTGGGGACAGAAAGGCCGGTCTGATGCCTTCACACCTGTTGAACAACTACGTGTCTGCCACAGGTAGAGATGCTGCTACTCAAGTGACCAAGTCTGAAGGAAGCATAAAAGGAATTCGTTATAAAGTTTTGTTCACCTTTCAAAGACAAAAATCTCAATTTCCTGGACAAAAGTTGAGGCTAAAAAAGTTTGTAAGGGACACCGGTAATTTCATTTCTCTTGCAGGGTGGAGACTTTCCAAAGAGGAGGTCACTATACCTAGGAGCTACCAAATGCCAAAAGCCCCAAAGGGGCGACTGAACATGGAAGATGTGTTTGGTAATGAACAAACAGCTTGAAGCCCACCCTCAGGTTTCCCATTCTGCATCCTGGCGTCACCCCTCCAGCCAGTTTGCTGCCCATGCAGAGTGATGACGCTGTGCTGGGTATTACACTAGGCACCGGGAATTCAAATGTGGACTGGATACGACCTCTGCTCTCTGGGAACTGACATTCTTAAGACAAGCAAATAGGCAACTGGACACTGAGAGAAACACTAAAGCAGGGGTTAAGGACAGGATGCAATCAGATGGCAATGGAAAAGCACACCACCCAGGTTGGGGCCTGTGGGTGTGCATGCATGTTGGGTGTTAGTCAGAGACAGTGCCCCAAATGAAATTATATTTAAGCTGTAACCTAAAGAATGAATTACAATTAGCCCAGTGGATGAGGAAGGGAAGAAGAAGGTGAGAAATGCTCAGGCTAAGGGAACAGGACTGCAAAATTTCATTACCTGCAACACATGACAGTCAACTGACACCTCTGGGTTCCATTCCAATTATTTGCATTGTGGCATTTATATTGATTTTTTTTTTTTTTTTTTAAAAAACCTTGTTCTATCACAAGAAGTATGTGCATAATGGCCAGAGCTTTTTTTAATCATGGAAAAGGTGAATTTGGGAGGTAGATTCTATTATCATGGGATGGAAAGTTTAGATTTTTTTTCATGTGTTCTTTACGAAGTAGTAATTACAACAAAATTTTATATGCTTAGATAAGTTCAAATAAATTTCTATTCACTGTCCTCTTAATATTGATTTAAAGAAATGGTTTTTTTTCTGGAAAATTCTTCAGAGTTGATATTTTGAAGATAATATTGTATTATTCATAATAGATTGTCAAAATTACGGCATTTGAATAATCAGTTTTCCATTTAATCTTAGAAAATTAATTTTCTTTTTTTCATTTTCCATCTTTATTAGGACCCCCAAATTATAGTTATTCTCCATCTTAGCTTTCTCTCTCAAATGCTTCCCCTGTTATCCCATAAATCCCCATTTTGTTAACTCTTCCATGCAGCTGCTGATCCAAATCAGTAACAGCAAGAGAATTAGAGATCTTCCCTATGATATGACACTTCTCCAAGTAATGGCTGTCTTAGAAGTAAGAGGATAACTTTGGGTTGACGTCAAAGCTTGATGACGTTATTTGCCCATGGTAAATTTATGAATTAAGCCAAACCTATAAAGTTACCCTGAGTGTAAATAACGGGGCAGAGGACTGATCCTGCCAGGTGATTTCTGACAGATGGAATCACTATATTTATTTGCCATCCTGATTCATTTCTGCTATGAGAACCATCACTACAAAGTATTTACAGAAAATTAACAGGACTTCTTATGACTTAGTGTAAATGGTTAGACAGCAGGGCAATGATTCAGAGAAATCTAATATACTGCCTTGAGTTCAATCAAATGGAAAAAACACTATAAAAAGTCCAGCCAGAAGGAGGGGGGAAAAGTGAATAACTTACTTGCTAGGTGCTCGGTCTTGCAAATTAGTCAATGCAGCAAAGTTGTTCCGTACAGTTCGCAGGCTGGCCAAGACCTACGACAAAAATGATTCTTTAAACTTCTTGAAATAAGGCCCTCTTTAATGCAATATGAAGTGGTCTGGTGATTTTTAAAAATGGTTTGTTAAGTGAAAATTTGATATTGCTTGCAACTTAGTTTCATATAGTACTGAAGAATCTCCCAGCACCTGGTAAAGTTTACATGGATCCATTTGAAAGCCAGAGAGGCCAGACTTAAGGATTTTCCAGATATTTCTCCTCATTGTCTATGAATATGGTGACAACAGCAGCAGTTTCCACAGTATTCCTGGATTCCCCAGCCACCAGAACAGTATCCCAGGCAATATGGATAGCGTGCTGTTGCCTTTTATGCATATTTGAAATAGCATAATATAAAATATTAATGAAGTCTCACTTTAGGGGCAAGATGTCAAACAAAATTACCCCCAAGTTCTCCTCAAACGTTCACCAATGATGCCATAATCTTGAAATTGGCAAACAAAGTAAATTTTAAATTGTTTTTTCACCTTTGCCACATGGTTATTCTAGCTGGTAAACAGATTCTTTTCTTCGTTAAGGTTCTCTGAATCATGAATTATATGGTCTCAAATAAAGTGAGACTGTCCTTTATGTGCACAGTGCCTGGCCCACAGAGGACACTCAAGAAAAATCTGTTGAATAAATGAATACATAGACACAACATATCCACATACACAAGGCTGGACCAACAGGTCTCACTACCTCTGACAGCCCCTCCTTTTTCTAATTCTAGTGAAACTAGAAAGTGGCAAAAGCATCGAAAGACTAGGAGAGAAAAGTGACAAGAGCACTATCTCCTTCTACCCCCCTCACTTTCTCCTAGAATGGACAAGTCTCCCCCAGGGTGGAGCCTTATATTAGGTGAAGTTATGGGTCATCTGGGCGACAACCACAATGTTAAGTTTACCTCAAACATAGATTTCAGATGTCTTATTAGGTACCAATAACACCCCAGACTGCCTAGGTCTGTTATATAGTCAATGTGTGAACTTAGACAAGTTGCATCATCTCTCTGACCCTTAGTTTCTCCTCTGTACACCAGGATAGTGACACCTACCTCACAGGCTTGCTGTGAAAATGAGATGAAATGACAGTTGAGGTGCCAAGAACAGTGCCTGGCAAACAGAAGGCACTCAGTGAATATCAGCCCATTATGGCAACATTCCATTTAATGATTTGACGTGTGCACAGGGAATTCACTTAATGCCTATACCTGACAATATGCCGGTGGCAGTGGGCGCAGGGCAAATTTTTTATAATTGCTCCAAGGGTTCCAGAGCTGCTTCCAGAATTTCGTCATTTGGCGCTGACCTAGACTAAAGTCAGTCTAAATTTTGTTTTAAGACAAAATGTCTCAGACATTTTTGAAACTGGCATTAATTCTTCTAAGTCACTGGGATACTGTTTATGCCCTGGGACAGTGACCTACAGCATTATCCCCCGAAGGAGTTAATGGTGTTTCCTAAGGTGCCAACCATGATTAACTCAGTCACTGGAAAAATCTGGCTCATTATCACATATAAACAACTCACATTGCTGAAAGGTCACACTGCCTATGACAGAGTATTCAAATAGCCAACTGCCGACATCAAACCACGATGTCTTTTATTAGGCATGAAATCTTGAGTGATGCAGAAAGAAATCTGACAAATCATGCAGGCTGAATTTATGCTTTAAGAATTGAATATCAAATACACTAATAAAGCATTTTAAATAAGATTATTGTACCCCCTGATCGATCCTTATTCTAGGCAAAAATTTAACCTCAGAATTCAGAGAACTTTATTTTAATAAATTATAGTAAGTGCACTGCATCTGACAGCTGGGCAAATAGAAATAGTAGCGCAGGTAATTCATGTTCTATGCTCATTTGAAAGGAAGCATTATTACTTCATGAAAGATCTACTTCACTTGTTTTTCCGTATACAGGTTTTTGCCTCTGTTATAATAAAGATATTAAATTAGATGATTTTATTTTGGTTATTAATTTAAATTTAATTTTTAAATTTTATATTTATTTTTGCATAATCTCTATCCCCACATGGTACAGAATTTAAGCAAGAGTAGACTGTCTCTTTCTCAATAACAAAGACAAAAGCAAAATTATTGTTATTTCTGAGAGGAGGCAGATAGATGAAATCAGGGAAGGACACTCAGGGCATTAAAACCTTGGCAATGTTCTATTTCTTAAACTGTTGATTTTAGTACTATTCTTTATATTTTAGAAAGTCACTAGATAGTTTCTCTTATATGGATGAAATATTTCCAAATAGAAAGTGAAGAAAGAAATTTCCCTTTCAGCCCCTTCTCCATTCAGCTGCCTGTGCCCTCTCCTCATTGACTTTTAGATTGTCTCCTAAATTTCACTTTTACAAACACTGCTGCAGTAAATAACCTTGTAGCTACATCCTTCCCTATGTGTGCAAGTATTACATTATTGTTTTTGTGGTAGGACAAATAAGATTTTATACATGTTATGTTAAGTATTAACTATTCTTGCCTGCACTGTGACACATGATACTGGCAAGAAGTGTAAATAAAAGTCTCAACCAAATGTTATAAGGGGGTGTTGCCCTAGGCCGAGCTGAGTGATCCTGGGTGACCACATCCCGAAGGCACTGTGTTAGTCTTTTCTGTTCTCGCCTGCATTGCAGGACACAGAGTGAGGCATCTGCTACTACCGTCTGTGGGGAAGAACTAGAAACAGTTTTACACAAGCCCCTTAGTTAGGGTTCAATCTTTCTTCGCTTTTGTTACAGGGCAGCTCTCACCCTTCTTGAACTCAACCCTCTAAGAGCTATAGTCAGGGCTCTGACGCTTCTATAATTTTCTTCACTCTTTAATGCTTGCTACCCAAAAAGGTCCCTGAGGTTTTCTCCCACACAGCTCAACGGTTAGAAAATTAAGGTCATTTCTTTCTCTTCTGCCCCTCCAAGCAAAAGTATAATCATTCAAGGTCAAAACACATTGGGAATGAGGAGAAATAATACACTTTAGGAAAGAAATGATGACAGTGTTATGGAAAGCTTTTGCACAGAGTTGTACTGGTCTGTGAGAGGGATTAAATGCTATTTGCACACACTAATCTCAGACTTTCTTAGGTATTTCTAAACATTTATTAGCCAATAAGATTCACTGAAAATGGCAGGAAAATGTGGACTTCATTAAAAAGTTAAACATCTGAACACACTAGCCTAAAAGAAATGTGTACTTATATAATAATAATTTCTTATAAAGATTTGAAGAGGACATCGCTTAAAAAAAAAAGATGTGGCAATAACATCCATGTTAAAAAAAAACTCCTGCTTAAAAAATAACCAAAAAAACCAAAAACAAACAAAAAATTGTTTTGAGGATTGTTTTTGAGTCCAAATACACTTTAGGCCACTAGATGGCACTAAAACACAGACCATGAGTTGCCACAGGCCTTGGGTTGGGTTGGGTGGGGTGGGTGGGGCTGAGGAGGGAGAAAGGACTCCTTGCCTTGGTTTTACCTCCAGAAAAACCTGGAGCCAAATTATGATTATTTACAAGACAAAGAGGTCATTTTGATAGAAAACCTCTTTCCTAGTTATGTTTTGGTTAAACCATATGAACTTGCTGTTTTTGTATGTCAGCAAAGGTTGAATATTGATAGTTTCATATAGTTCAACCCCCAAAGTACTTAGATTCCTAGAATATGCTAATAAATAAAATTTATTTTAATGAAGGATAAAAAAACCTAACAGGTATAAGCAACTGAAATGTGATGATTTTCTTCTTTCTTAGCCCGGCAGGGAGAGCCTGTTGGATTCAATGATGAGACCACAAGATTACTGGTTCTGGGTGAAATGGGGAAGAGACATGCAAGGGCATTTTTATAAAATTGACAATGTCCAATTACCAAGGAACAGTAATGTTCTACAGGGTTAATAACCACTGCATTTTTCCTAAAATTATCCTACGTGCTGTATTTTGGTAAGAGTAAAGGTGAAATGACTTGCTTGTTCCTACCCTGTATTTTTAAATCAGGCATATGTGCTCAGTCTGAATGACGTGAGGGTCTCTCCAAGGATCCAGGATAATACTTGGATATTTCCTATCTTTTCCTTAACCAAAGATTCCACTTCTTTTAATATTGCACACCTCCAGAGGAGGATTCTAGTTGACTTAGAGTTTTACAAGGTAGTCACAAATGATGCAACACAAATAATGGGACAGGTGGGGCTGAAGGCAACTGACTACGAAGCAGGGTTCCCTACATTTCATCAGTGTTGTGCCTCCTTGGTGTTCCTTGGTCCCCTCAAGAACTCTGGCCAAATTGTGACTACACCCTTGGGAGAAAAGGCCACCCACCGACTGGCATCAGGTGACACGGCATCATTCCTGTCAACACTTACCCTAAGGGAATACCCAAACCAAAAGATTTTGACCCAAACACAGGAGAATAGTTCAAAATGGAAACCAATAAAATATTTATTTTCCTGGGGATCAAAAGGATTCTGAGCTTATAGGGGAAAACATAAGAAATTGGAAGTGGAAAAGTGTTTAGATTGAACACCAGCAAGAATTTCTAACCCTGACAGTGTTTTAGACTTGGGAATAGAATATGGAGGGGTATTGTAGGATCTTTGCTGAAGACTACGTCTGTGCACGATGCTTCAGCCCTATCCACCAAAGTGGAATATGACCTTGCTCGTCTTCCTAAACTCTCTCGTAATTTAAGATTTTATTCTCTTAGCTTCACAGTAAGCTGTGACTGGGAAACAACACGGAGGGATCTTTTCGTGTTTTGGAGATGAAGGCAAGCATAAAGAAATGAGTTCTCAAGAGGAGGCAGAAGATAAGATGGGCTTGGGAAGAGACTTTGACCAGTTTAGAGTGGGAGGCCCATTTTAAAGAATTATGGGAAGGAAATTAAGCACAGAAAAATAAACCGAAAGGGATAGAAAGTAAAATGTCAAGAGTAGTTATTTTGGAGTTTGGAATTATAGGAAATTTTCTTTTTCTTCCTTTTCCTTATATTTCTTTTCTATGCAAAAGATTTTATTTTGAAAGCAGTATGGCTTTTTCACCAGAATAATCTAGAGTGAAGTTCCAAACCCCAAAGCATGCCGAGGAAAGGGGGGAATTCTTTGGCCTATTTGAACACTTCCCTGAGTGACCTGTCTAATGTCCACTGTCTTCTGTCCATTGGTATATTTGACCAAATAATGTTGGTATCAATTCAAGTGACATAAACATCTTACAGCTTAAGCATTACAATATTTCACATTAAATGGTGAATACTCCAGCCTGTATTAAAAATTTGAGGAGTTATTGGTTAAGTCAACGAAATAAGTTAGTGGTGCCCAGTCGGGCTGAAGAGAAGGCCATAGACAACTGCCACTAAGTGGGCCTTCTTTCTTACCTTCTTCCCCAAAGATGCTCTATCAAAATTGTTCAGGGTTAAACAGGCTTTTAAAAAAATTCTAGTAGAGCTTTCTAGATCATATACCCTAGTAAAAGGCCATTTGTGAAAACTGTGATGAAGTCACTGAAAAAGAATCTGCAGCCTCTGGGGCAATAACCACCTTCTATAAGGTGTCATGAGTCATTAAGCTAATCATAAGCAAACTTTCCTAAATAGATTCCAGGATTATTTTCAGGCATCATATATGCTTACAAATTACACAGAGCTGGTTTTATTCAAAGTTCCAATTTCAAGGGCATTAAGTATATATCTTATTTATTTAAACAGTTCACTAACACAGACTAAATGATATTTTACATATATATTTATCAGTATACTGAAATTCTATTAGTTTTTTGGAGATTGTAAGTACACTAAAAAAAAAAGTCTAATTATGTAAAAGACTAGATTTCCTTAGAATTTAAGAGTGCTAATAGCAAGGTTCAAGTCAAATTTATTGACCAGTTAGTTGGAGATTCATACATACCACCTGAAGTAAGATGATAAGGTGTCATATACAGATTATTTTTTTCCATATTTTACTATATATTTATGTATATTTTTCTTACAACAATACCTAGGGATTTTCGTTAGAAGCAAGAATAATAACCTAAATAAACTCAAGTTGGAATGATTGTTTCTACATTTGGTGATGGTTATTTATATATTATTTTGCCTGATTTATTCTGTCTACTGAGAGCTCTATATCTAAGAGCTCTGAGCTCTTAGATAAAAAGTTATGGGTTCTCAATAGCAACCCATTAAAAGTCCTTAGCTTTGTAAGTTTGCTATCACAAAATATGATGAAAACATATGACTGTAAATGTTTTGAACATAGAAATATAGATATTAGAAAGAACTAATGATATCCAGCAAAACTTGAAGCAAATGAGACATTAACCTTCTAAAAGGATGGTGGTTGCGTTCTATCTTTAATTGTCTGCATCAATGAAAAAGATCGCTATATACTTTGCTATTTACTGACTCATTAAATGTTTGGTCTAAATCACAGCAATTAAAAAATTTCAGGAAATTTGAAAAAGTGGAAGAATCATACATAATACTGCTATCCAAACACTGCCATTACGCATTTTTTAAAAACAATGCATGTTATGACGTTTTGGAGATGAAAGAACCCTTACTGATAACACCACAAAATTCAGTAAGTATTTTATTTTCTAGAAATTGTGCTGAGCGTTTTACAAGCTTGGTACTATTTCAATCTCTTGACAACGTTATGAGGTGAGTAGTCTTGTAAGTGTCATTTCACAGAGGAGGAAACCAGGCTTGCCCAAGTTCAGTCGGTTGCCCAAGTTCATTCATTTAGCAAGAGTAGATGATGGGCTTTGACTGGGCCCTGACTATCTTAATCCAGCTGAGTCCCCAATTTTACCAACTGGAAAAAAGAAGTTTTAGGCAAGTTAAGTGAGTTGCCCAAGGCAGTAGAGCTAGTTTTGATGTAGCCTTGATTATGATTTTTATAACCCTCTAGATCACTTGTATTCCAATATTTAACATTTCCTATTAACAGTCAGTGTTGGCTTTAAACATGCTTCATGCCCCAGGTTGAATCAGTTTTATCCCATTCTATCCATAGTCTGTCCATACCAGGGGCTCTCAACTTTTCCTGAGAAAATACCGGGGCCTTTAAAAATTACAGGTGTTTGGGTCCAACCCCCAGATTTTTGGATTCAATTGATCTGAGGTGCAGCATGGGATAAAATCTTTCTAGCTGATTCTAATGCGTAGCTAGAGTTGAGAAGCACTGGTCTATACAAAGAATATCGGGTTATCAACCACTTTATATATATTCCAAAATTCTTTAGATGGTTTTTTCACCTTCTAGCATTTCTGTCATGTGGTTAAAGTATTTTCATGATTTGTATACCTAAAAGGAACAAATAAACATAAATATGTCACTCAGTTAAATCTTTGGACAAATAACGTGTTTAAAAAAAGAGTAAATAAAGCATCAGGTTGAAGTGGAATACGGAATTTCAAGCCCTGATCATGCACCTAATTATACTAAATGTAACTTAATCCATGATATAGCTTTCCTCTTTTAGGGCTCATGTCAGTTAAGGAAATGTGGTCCCATTTAAGTATGTCACTTGGGTAATTTGTAATTTGAAGCAAAGATACTCATTGGGTCTCTGGGTTTATAGGAAACAGACCAATATGGGCAAGGCCACATTCTCTAGCATGGCTTTTAAATTACTGGAATGAACCACAGAATTTGTATTTGTACTTGTGTTTGATTTAGAATGAAATTAAGAACCCGAACTAACCCCCGCAATTAAATTTTCAGGTGAGTGAGAAACCCGTCCATTCAGCAAGCTGGGCTTACCTGTGCAAAGGGAGTCACAATCAGGTCATCTCCATGTCTGAAAAACAGACCAAAGCCCACGTTAGATGGCACTGATCACTCTAGGACCACTTTCAAGCAATATTAAATAGTAAGTTTCTCATTCATAAATCCCCACAGAGAATTACAGTAATTCCATCCTTATTCTTCAACACGTGTTCTTCTCAGTCACGGGTGTGAAGATGTGTCTTCTGGGATGTTAACCATTGTCCAGTTCCCCGGGTGAAAAGAGGGGCTTCTTGATCATCAACCAAGGTCACTGGCACTTATTAAGCGCACAGGGTATATAACAGGAGAAACGGAGTTCCAGCAGCGGGGCCTGAGTTTTACTCTTTGCTGCTTATGGTAAGTATTACTGAGGGGCGCTGTGGAAGGAGCCAGCAACGGCAATGGCTCTGGTGAGAGGTCCCTGGACCATCTAACGTTGGAAGGTGATGAGCATCGGGTGCTCTGCATCATCATGTGTGAGCCTTGGATGGGCTCAGAACTGTGGATGACATAAGACTGGGTCATACTCTAATAAAAACCAGTGAAACTTTTCAACTGACTCACGTCTCAGCCGCCATAGTTACGGGGGAATGTTACCCTGTGTGTGCTGTCGTTATAGCAACCTCAGTGACACTGTGCCGAGGATGCAGGAGCAAGGTGTCAGCATGATGTGTCTTGGAGGGACAGGGAGAGGCAAGGAAAGTTGTGAACATTCTGCTTGGAAGAAAGTAAGAAACCCAGGCCCAGAGTTCTTTCGTGGTGTTTCTTAGCATGAATAGTTCATGAGAAGGATTTCCAAATCTCCACGGGATATCTCTTGATCTACCTAGCTGGAACTCTTTAATCAAAAGGGAATGGAAGTATTCTACACAGAAAGCTTCCGGACATGACCCTAACTGAGGACATTGCAACTAAATGGTTCACTCACTCATGAACAATTCTGGAAAGGGCTTGGGTGACCTAAAACAGCACTCATGAAATATGCTTCAGCACAAGCAGCGTATGGATGACGTTAGTAAATGGATTGCTGCCAATAATTAGACCAGTTGTTATGGTCATCATCAAATTACACAGAGATCTTGAAATTCAAAGTGTGGGAAAAATAAAGCAGAAAAGGGGTGGAACACACTCTAAAGGAAACGTGTGTTATTTTGCACCCTCTTCGTTCCACAATTACATCTTCTGAGGGGCACTGCTCTTTGGAGAGATTATTCAGAGAGCCAAAATTTTTTTTTTTTTTAACATCTTTATTGGAGTATAACTGTTTTACAATAGTGTGTTAGTTTCTCCTTTACATCCCCCTCCCCATGTCCTCAAGTCCATGCTCTAGTAGGTCTGTGTTTTATTCCTGTCCTACCACTAATCTCTTCATGACATTTTTTTTTCTTAGATTCCATATATATGTGTTAGCATACGGTATTTGTTTTTCTCCTTCTGACTTACTTCACTCTGTATGACAGACTCCAGGTCTATCCACCTCATTACAAATAACTCAGTTTCATTTCTTTTTATGGCTGAGTAATATTCCATTGTATATATGCGCCACATCTTCTTTATCCATTCATCTGTTGATGGACAGTTAGGTTGCTTCCATGTCCTGGCTATTGTAAATAGAGCTGCAATGAACATTTTGGTACATGACTCTTTTTGAACAGAGAGCCAAAATTTAACTAATACAAAATCTAGATATTTTCCCGAGGTACAGTCTTTTCTTCCATTTTATTCTTTATAATTTCCCGACTACAAAGTTTATTTTCTAAGAACTTAGTCATCTTGGCCAAGGCACAGTATCATTCTGAAATCAATCTCTGGAAATAAGTCTTTTAATTCTTCACATGAATTACACTGGATTTGAATCACTCTAAACTGAAAAGCATGCGCATGTGTATTAAAACACTTAATTCTATCTTTGGTTGTATTTCATTCCCAAGCACTATAAAATATTTATTTAGAACATGCAATATTTAGGATAATTTATCAGTCTTGCTTTCTTTCCGTGTCAAAGCATAAAGAAAATTAGTTATAATTTTAGTGATGGAAATATTTCACTCTTGACTTGCCCAGAATTGTTTTTGCCAAATATCTCAAGACCGTCTCATTTTAGTCACAGTAGAATTATTTCTAGCAATTCAGTGGCAAATGTCCTCAATAAATAGCCTATCCTTTTCTTTTCAAAATTATGTAAGGTTTAAATTATCTCTGAATAGGGACTTCTCTGGTAGCACAGAGGTTAAGAATCCGCCTGCCAAAGCAGGGGACACAGGTTCGAGCCCTGGTCCGGGAAGATCCCACATGCCATGGAGCAGCTAAGCCCGTGCGTCACAACTACGGAGCCTGCGAGCCACAAATACTGAAGCCCGCACGCCTAGAGCCCGTGCCATGAGAAGTCCGCGCACCGCAACGAGTCGCCGCAACTAGAGAAAGCCCGCACGCAGCAACGAAGACCCGACGCGGCCAAACATACATACATAAATAAATAAATTTATCAAAAAAAATACATTATCTCTGAATATATACCGAATGTATAATGACAGAATCTTTGTCCAAGTCTTTGCTGGTAGCCTGCCCTCGAGACCATGGGCTGAACTGGAGCCACCCACTCTGGCCCCTGGGGCAGGGGCAGCCTCTCCCCTCCCTCAAAGAGAAGCTTGCTGAGTTCTGAGCCTGCACTGCTGGCCACTGGAGGTGGGGATAGGAGGCTCAGCAGTACACCACTGAACTTCCTGTTCTTCCAGGGAGGGATGATAATAGAGTCAAGAACTACTCCCTATGCCTCTGGCCATCCTTCCGCTACTTTTGTATTATTTACTACAGTGCTTTCATTTCTACCCTCATTCTTTCTGTAATACGAAGCCAGAAACACTGGCAAGAAACTGAAAGAGAGAAATCAAAAAGCAAACCCTCACAGACACCTCACTGGGATCCATAAACTGTTTAGGCCCTTAAATGGGGAAAAGCCTCTTGCCCTCTTGCAAAATAAGCTCACCAACAGAAGCACCTGAAAAATACAGTTTTGTAACCTAGTTCATTTCAAGATTGTGTTTGAAACACATGAGGCAACAATCTTTCCACGCTTTATTATTACCAATCCGGAAGGAAAAGGGCCTTTCCATGCTTTATTATTACCAAACTGGCAGTTAATTAGAAGAAAGTTTATACTTTATTGAGAGAAGATTTCTAATCCTATGAAGCTGTGAAAAGCATTAGAGGCCACAAAGTATCTGCTGCTTCTGAATATCATGCATTGCAAATTTCAGGATGGTAAGTGGCTGGATGAACTAGTGCTTTGAAGAGGGGCCATGGTCTGAGGCTTACTGCCTGAATGTTGTGCAAACTTTTTGATCTTCTGTGTTTCACTCTCTCTGGCTATAAAACCAGAAAGACATTCTCCTCTGGAGTTTGTCAGTAGGATTAGGGAAATGATAAACATACAGATAGTGGTATTTTGAAATCCTGGTGTCTTTCTTCCCTTAGACTCAAAACTATCACCCATTCATCACCATTTTTGATCCACCTCTTTTAAAATTAGAGAGTCATTAGAGAACAAGTATGTTCTTATTTTTAATATGCACATAAAAATGCTACTGGGAGCCCAACATAAAAAATGCATTTAGAAGCATAAAAATGCTTCTGGGAGCCCTGTTTGACAACACCCAGGAATTAGCCACAGGAGGAACTTTTCTACTCACCACTCTTTACTCCCATGTTCACAGAAGTACAGACATAGAAAATAAACAAACAAATACATATACAATGTACTTGATCTTGTAAAAGCTAATATTTATGCATATGCTGAATATAAAACACATATTAACTGTAGAAACTTTGGGAAGTACAGAAAAACTTTAAGAGCCATCCAAAGATAACTGTTGTAATGATTTGTTTTTTCCAAAAAAATAATGTGGGCTCTGAGAAAATGTAAATGTCACATTTAAGAATATAATGAACATTTTAAAATTAGTTTTGAAGGAGGTATTTATGTTATGATTTCCATAAACTTTAAGTTATGGAAATTTAATCATAAATCATTAAGTTATGAGTTCCATAAACTTCTAGCAGACAAAATACTACTAAAACAAATGAAAAACTCTGCTTCATTGGTAGCAGATTCACCTGAGGATATGGCTTCTCTGCATTGCTCGGCCTTTTAGTTTAGAACCAGCTCCACTGTAAGTAAAAAAAATTAACTAGTCCTTCCGCTTATGGAACCCCAGGGACTGAAGTTCCTATAACACAAAGCCAACCTCAGCCATACCTGAAAGTGATCTTTCTCTTTGATGCTACTGCCACTTAGAATTAAAGTAATCCCTTTAACACAAAAGCTTGGTCCTGTGGTCAAAATCACAACTACAGAAACTTGCATTTTGGAAAGAATGTCCAGCAACATTTTACTGAGAACTAAGAATGTAAATTAATATAAGATCAAAATTAAAGCAGTTCAGTATTGTGTACAGTAGAATCTTTCAATTTGAAATTTTTCAATGTCAAATTCCAAGCCCTTTGTGCATGTCTGTATACACAACTCTGATGGTTTTTCAATAATGCTAACTATAGATATCAGTCATCAAGTTGAAATGATTACCCTCACTTGAAGATCACCTTTGTGTTTATATTCCATATCAGCACCAAAAGAAGAAACCAAATTACAGCCCTTTCCCCAGTTTTAACAGACAAAAAACTAATATTTATTCTACAAAAACAGGTGACTGAGGTCATCCAGGTTCTTAACTTTATGAGGAAACAGCTTTCTTTGTCCTTGAATTGTAATTTCCTAATAGATTTGAGTGGTAACTTATCCTGGCATCCCTTTCACTGATGCCCAGGAAAGTCACTCAATGTTTGGTTGATTTCAGCTCTGGGGGCCCTTTTAATATGTTCCCAGTATTTTATATTTCTTAAATGGGCTTTCAATATAATTATTTTAAAAAATCAGAGTACAAATATCCAACAAACTGATAAATAATAATGGTATTACTTTCAAACAGTTATAATTTTTATAAAACAATAATGATAACCAATATTTATCAGACGGTTACTCTGTGCCAGGAACTGTGCAAAGCACATTTCACTGATTATCTCCTATTACATTTTTTTTGTACATGAGGAATGGAAGGCCCAAGAAGGACAAAAAAAATCACCATGCCCATGGCGTGATGGGGTCAGGATTCAAAGGCAGGCAATATGACTCTGGTGGGTCTGTGCTTAAACACTGTGCAATTCTGCACCAGTAATGGCATTTATCAATGCCAAAAGCACATCCCAAACAATGCCTAATCTCTAGGCATTCTCCATTTCATAAAGATGATATGTACCATAAAGACAACAAATGGAAGAGTTAACATATAAATGCGAAAAAAATCAAAACAAAAAAATTACTAAAATGACTTACAAAACAAAACAATCTCTACCCACCTGCTGATTTTCATGTCCTTCTACCCTAAGCTAAAATAATAAAATGAAATAAAATAATTTTTGGTTTCCTACTGAGGTGATAACTCCGGCTGAGAGTTTAATATCATATGTCCATATTCAGAGTGTAGCAAGATTACATGCATATCATATGTAACAAAGGCCTCTGGAGATGGTATTTATGTGCATATATAGATGTATATGTAAACATCTACATATAAATGTATTTATGTATATATTGTGTGTGCATGTGAGTGTAATCCTAGGGAAAGCATTTTGATTTTCTGCCTCTGTATTTCAAATGGGGTGGGGGGGAGATAAAGGTACTGTATCCACCACCATACTTATCCGCATAAAGAAAATTGACTATATTATTTTGCCTGTACTACTCAATATAAAAACCCTTCAAAGACCAACTGCTCTGCAAATATTACATTTAAAGGTATACTTCCTAAGATTAAAAACATATCATGGGGGGACTTCCCTGGTGGACCAGTGGTTAAGACTTCGCCTTCCAATGCAGGCGTTGAGGGTTCGATCCCTGGTCGGGGAGATAGGATCTCTCATGCCTCGCGGCCAAAAAACCAAAACATAAAACAGAAGCAATACTGTAACAAATTCAATAAAGATTTTAAAAATGATCCACATCAGAAAAAAACTAAAAAAAAAAAAATCATGTGTCAACACAAGTTCATCAGTTATAACGGATGAACCACTCTGGTATGGGGGCAGAAAGTATATGGGAAATCTCTATACCTTCCTCTTAATTTTGCTGTGAAACTAGAAATGCTGTCTGAAGTCTTAAAAAATTAAAAAGAGAAAAATGTATCATATAACTTTAGAAAGGGATGTGACCTTGGAAGTTATTTAGTCTTCTGAAATTTAAATCATTTGCTCACTTCTTATTCAGTTTTAAGAATTAAGGCCTTGGCCTGATATTTGACCAAAAACATTCTAAAAACAAAACTCTCAGTTTTTGGCCCATGTGTGCTCATATCACATGCACTGATGAGAAAGTAAATGAAATTGGAGCTAATGCAACATAAGCAAAAATTCTCTAATCTGAAGTGTAATCTCTTCTTTATTTGTCATAAAACAAAAATTTAGGCTTCGTTAGAGAATGTACATGATGCCAATAAATGGCCTCAAATTTGGTAGTTAAATGATGGCATGAAAGATCATCTGTTTTCAGAATTATTCAGCAAAAGATTTTCCAGTTGTAAGAAGTTAAGTGTTTTGCACATGTAGAGACACACTCGCTAAGCCTATTTATTTTGTTTAATAAAAGCCAATACAATAAAGGGGTCCTTCTAGGCGTGTTGATGTCACAAATTGTTGTCATGGAACTTTGATGACTGACCTCCATGGGCGGCGGGAGGGGGAAGGAGGACGGGGAAAGGACCCAGTACACAGCAATCTTTCACAAGTGCCCTCACTCTGTTGTAGGAACAGGTTCTTCTTTTCTAGTTTATCTTATTTGACAGGCCCTTTCTTAACGTCAGTGGCCCTGCCTTCTTGGTTTTTCTCTAGGATGGGTTCCCAGGGAAAAGATTTATGGGTAGCTAGAACAACAAATTTTAAGATCTGCATGAGGTAAAATGATTCAGGAGATTAAAAGGAAGGGTGTGGTCAAATGGAGCAGGGTGAGAGCAGTATGTTTTCTGCATGCCTAGTATTACCAGACCCTGCTCTACTAACACACGGTATTTAATTCTGACGCCTCTGCATTCAGTGGATGCTCATATTCCCATCCTAAGATAAAGAACTGGTTTCTGAGAACTTAAGTAACTCATCAGTGGTCATGCCCTTGGCAAGTAGCAGAGTTCAGTGGTTTCCAGATGCCAGGCTGAGACCTGGTACTGGCCCAAGAGAATGTTCGTTGGTCCTTGTGAAGGTGAGAAACACATGAAGCATGCAGTAAGGTTTTTTAAAAAGTCATAGTAAAAAAAAAAAGCTAACCATATTCCTTTGGAAAACTCTCCTTTATTCTGAGAATATGTGCCACTCCCTTCGTAAAAAATTCTAGTGAGATGCCTTTGGAAAATAGAATGATTGGGTATATCGATGGGAATTTCATTGTTAAATAAATAAAGTCATTTATCTGGCAAAGTTAGCACTTAGTAACCCTGGGTCAGTCCCCCATATGGTTTTTTTTTGTTTTTTGCGGTACTCGGGCCTCTCACTGCTGTGGCCTCTCCCGCTGTGGAGCACAGGCTCTGGACGCGCAGGCGGCATGTGGGATCTTCCCGGACCGGGGCACGAACCTGTGTCCCCTGCATCGGCAGGAGGACTCTCAACCACTGCGCCGCCAGGGAAGCCCCCCCCACCCAAGGTGGTTTTTGAAGTCTTAGTGAGTCATGAAATCCCAAGGCATGAAAATGAGCACTGGAGCTGGATTTAAACCCAGGCTTTAAATACCGTTTCGCTTCTACTGCATCATGCTGCTTTCTGCATGCACAAACGGATTCAGACTATTCTGAAGCCCCTTAAAAGCACATATTCTAGACTCTAGAACATCACGGTCAAACAAAAGTTTTTGCTGTGATGGAAATGTTCTCTCTCTGTGCTGTCTAATGCAGTATCCACTAGCTACTGTTACTCCTTAGCACTGAAAATGTGGCTAGTGCAAGTGAGGAACTGAATGCCACTTTTATTTAATTTTAATTAATTTAAATTAAGAGAAAGTCACCTGGGGTAGTGGCTATCATCTTAACCAGTGCAGCTCTTGAGCAATCTTTACAAAACTTCAGTTTTAAGTTTTTCAAGGGAGGACAATGTTTTATATAACCGAAAAAAAAAAAGAAAATCTGCTCTAAGCTTGGGGGCAAAAGAGCATTGATATATTAACGTAACAAAAATACTTGATTGTTTGGCAAAGACCCTAAGTGGAAAGATTTGCCCAAATGGCCGTCAAGATTCTCCACCCCTGAAAGGGAAATAAAGATTTTAGTTTAATTGCTTTGCTTATTATATTCTCACCTAGAGGCTACTGCGCCTGCCAGCATATGCCAAAAGGTATGGTCTAGCAGCAGCTGCTGATCGAAATCACTATGTTCAGGGTCAAGATACCTGGATTCTAATTCATGGCGTGCATGTGTGTGCACATGCAAGACACATTTTTGAGCAGAATTTTGTGATTTCTGAAACTGAGTTAATATTTTCCATTGTTTCCTCACATGATTGTTTTGAGGATCAAGTATTAAACTTCAGAGGAGAATTCTATGTCAGCTATAAAGATTATACAGATGTCAGGCAATTTTAAGAATATATTCCTTTCTATATACATCACTTCCCAAAGAATGTACCGAAACTTAGAGCCACAAAGGGCAAAACATGGTGGACCTTGGAAATATCCTGAACTTGAACTGATGTCTTCGAGGTTTGTTCATGAACCTTTAAGACATCCTTTCACCACTTTCAAAGTGCTTCTGTGTTTGGAGTGCTGGGTTATAGACAAGCTGTCTGACTGGGAAACGTCAGGTTCCTTTCCTGGATAAATATAGTACAAGATGGGCTACCTTTAAACAAATGTAAAACAAACAAACAAACAAAAACCACCAAGAAATAGTGAAACATGTAGGAAATTTTATCTAATCTCTATAGTAGGTGGGAAAAATGAATGGAAACTCAATGTATTGAAGATAAATAATGAGCATGAAAAGACATAAAACAAAAGTGTGCTGTCAACACATGGAATTAACTCCGTGATTTGATGCAAAAGAGTTCTTTTTACCAACTGCCTTCTTTTTTAGCTTCTGTAAAAATGTACTCATAATTGAAAATAACAGTGATTGAATGAAAGTTTTATTGCACTTTAAAAACAATCACCACGGGAACCTTCAGATAACACATAAATCATAATGCTTGTTTTCTGATTTTCCTGGCAAAAAACCCAAAAATCAAACAAAGAAACAAAAAATAACCAGCCAAACAAACAAAACTGGCCCTGGTGGATAGAACAAATTCAGTCTGGAGTTCTCTAAGTCCCAAAGGAGGAATCGATGTTGAGACATAGAAACGTGAGATCTGCATGCAGCCCTGTTCTCCCTGGAAGGAAAACTAGGAGCTAAAGGGGCTTGGTCTTGGGATCATTCATAACATTTACTAGCAGGCGACATCATGCACTGACCTGCTTAAATGATTTTCTGTCACAGTGTAGACTCTCACATTTGCAGAGATGTAAACAGATGTCCTTTCTTTTTCTGCTTTTTTCAAAATTAATTTTTATTGGAGTAGAGTTGGTTTACAATGTTGTGTTAGTTTCTGCTGTACAGCAAAGTGAATCAGTTATACGTATACATATATCCCCTTTTTTTTTAGATTTCCTTCCCATTTAGGTCACCAAAGAGCATTGAGTAGAGTTCCCTGTGCTATACCGTAGGTTCTCATTAGTTATCTATTTTATACATAGTAGTGTATATATGTCAATCCCAATCTCCCAATTCATCCCACCCCCTTGGTACCCATAAGTTTGTTGTCTACATCTGTGTCTCTATTTCTGCTTTGCAAATAAGTTTATCTGTACCATTTTTCTGGATTCCACATATAAGCGATATTATACGATATTTATTTTTCTCTTTCTGACTTACTTCACTCTGTATGACAGTCTCTAGGTCTATCCATGTCTCTGCAAATGGCACTATTTTCTTCCTTTTTATGGCTGAGTAACATTCCATTGCATATATGTACCACATCTTCTTTATCTATTTCTCTGTTGACGGACATCTAGGTTGCTTCCATGTCTTGGCTATTGTAAATACTGCTGCAATGAACATTGGGGTGCATGTATCTTTCTGAATTATGGTTTTCTCCAGATATAAGCCTAGGAGTGGGATTGCTGGATCATATGGTAGTTCTATTTTTAGTTTTTTGAGGAACCTCCGTACTGTTCTCCATAGTGGTTGTACCAATTTACATTCCCACCAACAGAGTAGGAGGGTTCCTTTTTCTCCAAACCCTCTCTAGCATTTATTGTTTGTAGATTTTTTGATGATGGCCATTCTGACTGGTGTGAGGTGATATCTCATTGTACTTTTGATTTGCATTTCTCCAATAATTAGTGATGTTGAGCACCTTTTCATGTGTTTATTGGCCATCTGTATGTCTTCTTTGGAGAAATGTCTATTTAGATGTTCCCCCCAATTTTTTTTTTTTTTTTCAGTACGCGGGCCTCTCACTGTTGTGGCCTGTCCCGTTGTGGAGCACAGGCTCCGGACGCGCAGGCTCAGCAGCCATGGCTCACGGGCCCAGCCGCTCCGCGGCATGTGGGATCTTCCCAGACCCCATGGCGCACGGGCCCAGCCGCTCCGCGGCATGTGGGATCTTCCCAGACCGGGGCACAAACCCGTGTCCCCTGCATCGGCAGGCAGATTTTCAACCACTGCGCCACCAGGGAAGCACCCCCGCCCCATTTTTTAATTGGCTTATTTGTTTTTTTTTTGGAAATACCTAGGAATAAACCTACCTAAGGAGGCAAAAACCTGTGCTCAGAAAACTATAAGATACTGATGAAAGAAATCAAAGACAACACAGATGGAGAGATATACCATGTTCTCGGATTGGAAGAATCAATATTGTGAAAATGACTATATTCCCAAAGCAATCTACAGATTCAATGCAATCCCTATCAAATTACCAATGGCATTTTTCACAGAAGTAGAACAAAAATTTTTACAATTTGTATGGAAACACAAAAGACCCTGAATAGCCAAAGCAATTGTGAGAAAGAAAAACAGAGCTGCAGGAATCACGTTCTCTGACTTCTGACTGTACTACAAAGCTACAGTAATCAGGACAGTACGGGACTGGCACAAAAACAGAAATATAGATCAATGGAACAGGATAGAAAGCCCAGAGATAAACCCACGCACTTATGGTCACCTAATCTATGACAAAGGAGGCAAGAATATCCAATGGAGAAAAGACAGCCTCTTCAACAAGTGGTGCTGGGAAAACTGGACAGCTACATGTAAAAGAATAAAATTACAACACTCCCTAACACCATACACAAAAGTAAACTCAAAATGGATCAAAGACCTAAATGTAAGGCTGGGCACTATAAAACTCTTAGAGGAAAATAGAGGCAGAACACTCTTTGACATACATCGCAGCAAGATATTTTTTGATCCAGCACCCAGGGTAATGAAAATTAAAACAAAAATAAACAAATGGGATCTAATTAAACTTAAAAGCTTTTGCACAGCAAAGGAAACCATAAACAAAACAAAAAGACAACCCTCAGAATGGGAGAAAATGTTTGCAAACGAAGCTACCAACAAGGGATTATCTCCAAAATATACAAACAGCTCATGCAGCTCTTTTTCTGCTTTTAGCTCCTCTACTTCCATTGACAGGTTGTAGGAGTTAAGGTCTTACATATGTCTAGACATAACTATCCAGTAGTCAATGACAACAAATTTTTCTTCATCCAAGATTAAGAAAACCCTGAAGTCTCAAGAGAATGAATGGGAAGCTAACACAAAGCTTGAGAGAAACCGCAATAGGCAGATGGAATAACTGGGGATATTTCTTCAGTGAATCTCACCTCAACCATGCCACAAAGTGCCAGGAATCTGATAGCAAAGCCCAGTGTTCGATATTCTTGACTTGTCTTTTTCTGAAGAAAAACCACAGGCATGGTTGAAGGCTCTCTTTCTTCATATTTGTAATAGCATATCTTAAAATTTTCATCTTACAGGAATTTAGTGAGGATGATTTACTAACAATCCATGGTATATCTTATCTCAAGAAGCACATCACATAAATGTTCCAGTACTGTGATTATTTTTCCTTATATGGCTCATACAACTGTACAGGAGACACTGAGAAAAATTCACTAAGTAGCTAAGACTGTCAAACAAAATCAATAGCTAAAGTGATTGATGTGTTAGTGGAAACAGGGATTTACATAGGAATATCAATGTTGACTGGGTAAATGTCCTTTTCTATCTGGGTAAGTATCTAGAATTTTTTTTAAATGACAGGAATGCATCATCCAAACAAAATTTTTGTCTTGTTTCCATGGGTCTATGGTGTCTTCAAATGATACCCAGACATGAAGTAGGTACTGTCAATATTTGTTGAGTGAAAGCATGACACTCTGATTCAAAAATGCAGCCAATTAATACACTTATTTAGAATGTGGTAGAAGATACAGATTACCTCCATTGGAAATCAGTTTTCTCCTTTCTCCTGACCTATCACCATTTGCTCCATTCCCACCACCCACTATCAAGATTTAAAGTTCAGAAAATTTTCATTTTATAACACTAGAGCATGGTTTTGACTTTAATCTTCTTTAGTACATGGAGGAAAGAGCGTTGGGATAAAAAAGCAAGTGAGAGTCCCCAGGCACAGTATCTAAAACTGAAAGAACTAGATCCTCTTGTGTAATGGCCATTTGTCCATTACAAGAAGCAGGAAAAGCTCACAATTTTCAACTTGGTTCATTCATCTAGGGTCACACTGCACTGAGAGCACTATGCAGGTTACTGTGCTTTCTTCATTGAAGATGGTTTTCGAATGTTCTTAACTTTAGTTGCATAGTTAATTTTATTCATACTTTGCTCTTAGAGATTATGTTCTTTGTATACACTGCATAATAAGCCAGCTCTTCCTTGACCAAGGTTGATGTGAGTTTGCTCCCTAGCAGGGATTTGATCTCATAAAATTATGGAGTAATCACTTTTATTATTAAGCTACCATTCTCCCACATTTTTAAAAAAAGTAGGTGTTACCCTGTGTAAAGTATTAAGTCTGAGGTAAAAGCATAACTGCATAGTCAATCATTTACAAGTTTAAACAGTTTATCTTCAGAGCGCCTTTTTTTCTAAAGTTATGGGAGTTGAGGAACACTCAGGCGACTATTTTTCTTGTTTTTTTTTCTTTTTTCACAATTAAAACTAGAGTCCAAACACTGAGGAGCATACTGGGTATGAAGGAAATTCAGAAAAGAAAATTGGATGCTAAATATTAGGGCAAACTCTCCTAAAGACATAATAGCATTTTAGTAAACTTAGCATGAAAATAATGAATTACTGGTAAGTTTTGTCAATCTCAATTTCTTTTTCCCTCTGCCTTAAGAACTTTTCATAACTAATATTTATCTCTTCATGTCCCCTAAGACCTCAGGATATATCACTTTGGCAGTGATAAGCAAGGGATATTAAACACGTAATTAATTTGTTGTTTTAAAAGACTGGAGCATAGCACAATGGTACTAAACAAATGCTGTGGTAATGCATTAAAATCGACTATTTTTACCTTGTGTCATTAACAAACATGGTCATTCAAAATGTCAGAATATTAGAGCTTCCTTTTTGATTTTTTAAGTGTGATATTAGAAATATAAAATGTGTACTCAGCTGCTATTTTTAATTCCTTAATTCAAAAATTGAATAAGCATGTTTACCTAATTTATAAGTATTATTTTACCATTTATGGACCTCCTGTTTTTTGAGCTAGAAATAAAACGACCCCAGGGACTGAACAGAGAAGTGGAATTTTTAAAACAACAGAAAGATGAAAAAAGGTAGCACAACTAGTAGTAGTATTCTAGTAGCCAATGACCTTAGAATATTCTGTCAATAGACTTCTTGGGATTTAATGGCTAGTGTAAGTTTAGTGTCTGTATCAATACTTAATAATAATAATAATAATAATAATAATAATAGTAGTAGTAACTTGCCAACCCTCAAGGAGTGGAAGAAAAATCCTAGTTTATCTGGCTCACTGCCAAAATGATATCACTCTTGATAATAATGAATTATTTGTCTACCTGGGGTCCTAACAGAATTAAGGATAGGATAAATTCTCAATTCTAGAGCTCATCCAGAAGTTCATGGCTTTGAAAATCTGCTGAATTTTTTCTTTCTCTTAACAAAATTTCTCTTCACACAAAGATTTGATTTAGCTCCAATCCTAAGGAAACAAATAAACACCCTAATCCAGAGGTTCTCAAACTTCTTCAATTCATGATACTCTTAGCACCTCAGTAGTTTTTTACAGCACCCCACTGGCCAAAAGAAATAACTACCAGCGGCAATTCTTAAGAATTTAGTTCAAATGATTTAATAAGGTTTTGTCTCCATAATTGAGGGCTCGTTGAGTCCTACACAACTTCTCACTCTGGAATGAGCTTGGATGTTCTGCCTCCCTCACTTCCTGGTCCACGCTGATTTTTGTGCATTGCTTGCTTCTTATCACAGCAATTGTCAATAACCCAGTTTTGCAAAGATATGATGTCATGGAAAGAAAAGGAATTATCTAAAGTTGAAACTGGGAACTATTTCAAGCTGTTAGTTCTCCAGGTGACTGACAGATGTTTCTGTGTTTCCCTTGAAAATTTAAAATACCTCTGGCACCCACGTGAGTTCCCTGTGGTGGTCCAGGGTACCTCAGCACATGTCCTGGCCCTAGTTTCATTACTCTTAAACCATTGAGTGAGGGGTGAGGACACTCCCTCAGTTGGGAAAACTCGGGAATTGAGGAAGGAATTATTTGACCACAGCACCTTTCTGTGTTTACATGATGGTAGAGGACTTTCAAATGGCAGATCAAGGTTAGAAAAGAGACAGATGCTCATCAGTGCTAATAAGATCTAAAAATATAGTAGGTGGGGTTACAGACTTTTCATGTAGATCCAGTGAGGACTAGAACCTTTGTAGTGCAACATTTCTTTTTATTTTTATTTTCAGAGATACCTTAGTAAGACTAATGAAGAAGAATGTAACCTGTAATAGAACTGATGAATAGGTACATAAGCAATCATTCTTCCTTTTTCAAACTCAGGACTAGAGGCAATACCACCTTCTACCCCATAGTCATAGGAAGAGGCCAGGAACAGCTACAACTGAAAACTCACAAAGGCTCAAGAGGTGGTGAGGGACTTCCTAACTGCTAAAGAAAGGGTAGAAATTTGAGTTGGGGATGGGGGATAGTGTTTCCTAGCTGAAAGAATGCCCACATGGGGCACCCCAAAGCCTTGATAAATGAGGTCCTATACTTCTGTATGGTGACGGGGACTAATTAGCTAGACTGCCAAATGTGCCCCAGCTTTTTATGGTACATTGGGTCCGCTCACTTCCCCTTCATTGCTCCTTCCACGCCCTCCCCCGTATGTATCAGTAAGTAGATATGAGTAAAGAGCAACTTGGATCATCTTTGGATTCTCTGTGTTAGTGTTTATTCAGCAGAAGATGGGGACTAGAGGTCCATTATCCAGATGAATTGAAACGTGTTTTTAACTGATGTGGTTTGACAGGCAGTTTGTATTCAATAAACTCATAGTTTTATGATTAAATTCTATTTGTTTTGTTACTGATAATTCTCCTGTTAATTTTTCCAGGGACTCGTATCTATGTATTTGTAAATACAAATAACCTATTATTGAATGAAGTGCAGCAACAGAAGTAACTGTTATCCAGAAGTTAAAATAGTTTTTTCTGTTGTTTTTTTTTGCGGTACGCGGAAAAAAAACCCTGCACATATTTAATGTAATTATCCATCTATTCTGTAATTTTCTTCATGTTTCTTCATCACAGCACTTGGGCAACCTTCTGTTATCTAGTTGTTTCTACTCTTATAAAATACTTTTTTAATCTTCATGATAGTTTAAGTTTACTTCTCATGTATTTATTTCTTTACTGTACTCACGCTAATCATTAAAAGTTTTTCTATTTCTTATTATTCTTAAGAATTAAGTTGCTGCTCGGGATTACATTTAACACACTATGTGACAGCCTTCTGAGCAGAGGCTGCCAGGAACTTCTCTTCTGCCTTGTATAAGCTAATTTTTTTAGATGCTGAGTTTAGCCTAGTTCTATAGACTTGGGTCAGTTGCATATTTTCTTTATTACTTCTCTGACCAGTTTGAGCTTGTATCTTCTTTTATTCTTAAACTATAAATGGAAACTAAATTTTCATAGCGCCAAGTCATTCATTCGGTCAATTGGATTTGGTGAACAGGTACTTCTGTTTCTCAGCAGTTTTGCCACAATAGTTCACAGCACTTTATGGCATTTGCAAATAATGTTCTCATAGAAATGATCGAAATGTGTGTTGTGTTTTTCAAGAAGTTTAAGCTCTCAGGACCTTGGGTCTCTCATCTGTAAAACAGATCTGTAAAACAGCATAATAATGTCCCTCTGCATAGGACTGTGGAAAGTATCAAATGAGATTACAGATGTGAAATACTTAGAAGAATGAAGAGTGATGTAGACATGCAACGTATGCTGTGATTATTATTACTGCCGTTATTAGTCTTATTTTCTTCTTGTGCCTCAGCTATTTAATCAGTATCTATTTATAGAAGAGAAGATAATGCCATCCTGTCTTATAGGAGGTTATTATCTTCCTTCTCTCTTTACCAACAAATTAAACAATTATATTTCACCTTAAAGAGCATTTAATGGTTTTCCAAAACACTTCATTCAAATAGATAATCACAAACCTTCATTGCTACTGTTTGTATTTGAAATTTCTAAGGGATTTTCTCAATAGGAAAGCTTAACTAGAACAGTTAAGTATACAATCATCCAAAGTGATTAAAATATATAATAATGTCATTCTCTATACCGTGCAGTTGAATTATAGAAACCGAACAATCCTCCCAGCATTATCATGAACTAGGTAAGAAAATGGAGGTTTACATATGGCCACATGTGAAGTCAAATGAAGAGGAAGGATAACACTTTATCTGTAGATGGAACGTGTAGTATCAGATTGAAGACTGAAAGGGTAGTTATTTATTCTATTCACCTTGCTTCTCATAGAAACATCTCCCTAGTAGAAAGAATGCTTTTCGGGAGTCAGTTAGTGTCAAAGGAAAACCTTACAGCTGCAATATAAATACCCAGGGGGAATGAGAAAGCTGAACATGTCAAGACATTATTTTTCAACAAAATATAGAGTTGCATCACGGTCTAATTAGATTTGTCACTCTTACGTGAGTCCAATCAGATAAAGGAACTCTTGAATAGGCACAGGGAAAAATGAGGTCATCCTCGTAAGTTTACTTTGGAAAGAAAAGCACTATTTAGCTGTTAAATATTGTAGCCTTTTCATAAAATGCACAGATACACACTGGTATCCAAAAATCAATTTGCTATAATTTTAGAAAATATCAGTAGAATACATAACTATGTAAAACAGAGTCTACTAAGTCACTGTGAGTTTGTCCCTGGCCTCTATCAAAAGCCCAGTTATTTCACCTTTGATGAAGTTGGAGGAGATGACTTTCAACCTGGTCATTCATCCATTCAACATTACATATAATTATCTATAGGGCTTTTCAGCATTTTTCTTTTCTACTCACCCCTATTCTGTTCCCCTTTTATAATTGCAGTGTGGCTCTTTTAAGCTTTTTCCCCGTTCTCAAGCTGCCCCATCACTCTTTCCTTTAGTCATCGATGGCTATACTTTCTTTTTCATTTTTTTTGTTTTAATTGAAGTGTAGTTGATTAACAATGCTGTGCCAATGTCTTCTGTACAGCAAAGTGACTCAGTTATCCACATATTTACGTTCTTTTTTAATATACTTTCTACTTGCATGAAAAAGTAGAGATCATAAGCCATCAATTCTCTCAACATTTCAGCCATCCGTCTCCAAATTTATATCTCCCCTTCACTTCTTTTTTTCATTGTTCTAAAGAATGCAGTACTTGTCTCTACTCCTTTTTCAAGGTTAGTCCCTTTACTTAGGCTCATGATCGTATTTTCATCAGCAGCTACAACTCCATACTTAACGTCTGCGTCCCTCAGCTTAAGTGTTCTGAATTCAAAAAAATTTCACTTGAACCTAATTCTCCCTCAAGCAGCTTTAGTTTTTCTTTTCCTCTTTGACTTACTAACCTTTTAAAGAGATGCCTGCACTTGCTGATACCTCCACTTTCAATTCACTCCTTCACTAATTCTTCTATTACCCCACTAAGATGCTTCTCCCAGTGGGCATCCCAAACCTAGTCATTACAGAAGGTAATTGGTTCTTCTAATTTCCCCTCACCCTCTGCACTGTTGTTTCTGCTCTCTGTCCTTGTCCTTTAATTGTTGTCTTGTTTCTCCTAGAGTTCTGGCCTCAACGTGTAAAAGCCAAATTCATTATGTCATTATGTTGTCCACTCTATGCTGTGTTCCCATGTCAACATCACCATTCATTTACTTGTTCAGGGTCAAAACGTCAACATTCTCTCTGATCCTCCTTGCCCACTGGCTGTCTCCCAACATGCACACGCGTGTGCAAGCACACACACCCACACCATTCTGTAAGCCTATTGCTTCTTGCATCTGGACTAACCTCATCCTACCCCCACCCTTGACCTGGGCCTCCAACATATTTAGCCTGCTTTGCTTCTATGAATTTCAACATGATCTATTTCCCTGTAATCACTTCATTCTATACAATCATTCAACAATAGAGTAATCAGAAGCAATAAAAACAAGAATGCGATCACGTGATCCCAACTAAAAACCTGTGGCTCTGAGGTCCCATAGACTGTATTCCAACCTTCTTTTTCTCCTGCCACATTTCCCTACTCACACCAACCAGTCATTCCTTAATTGAGCCATGATTTCCCTCGCCCCACATTATCTAAATGTTGCCCCCTTCACCTGACTATCCCTGGCTGGCAAACTCTCCTTCTCTTCTCCTTTTCCCTCATAAATGCCTCAAGGATGGTGCTCACCAGATTTTATTCCAAAGGTCTAAAATGTCAGCCCTTCTGCCCTGCCTCTCCCCCTACCCCCATGCAGACGGGGAGCTTTAAACACACCATAGCTTTTCAGTAAGTATTTTTATTACGTATGAATGAATAAACAAATGTCTTAATTTTCAAACCTAAGAAAATGGGATAAAAATAACATAGAAATAAAGCCAATGGGAAAAGGAAGTTGTTTTGTAGTAAAGGAGAGTGGACGCCATCAATACAATGAATTAATGATGAATATGTACTAATTAGTGAGTGTGAAGGAACAGTTGAACAGGAAAGTCTAAATTTCCAGAAGGCAATTAGGGGCTATAGATCTGGAGCTCACCTGAGGTTGCAGGGCCAGAGATACTGAGCAGTAAGTCATCTGATGAAGGCTGATAGTCGAACATATATACAAAAGTGTTTTCTAAAGCAGAGCCCAGAGGGTCAGGGGCTATACTTTGGGGATATATGTTAAGGGGTGATAAGAGGAGCTGGTGAAGAAGAAGTCTGTGAGCAGTAGGGAAGAGAGCACAAAACAGTGATGGCAGGTAGGAGATGAAATGCACCTTGTATTTCCTTTAATAACTGGCACCATGCCTTCTGCTTTATGGGTGACCAATAAACATTACTTGAATTAATGGATTTTCAGAGGTCAGTATGATTCGAAGATAGATTTCAGAATATTAAGGCAACAACAACATAGCAGGAAATATAGAGAATAGATGTAGATCTTGGGGTGGGGTTGGAAGGATGGGCAGAGATATGATTATGGAGAAGTTTTATTGCCAAAAACAACAGATAAAAAAGGAGAGTAGATTGGATAGTTTTTGAAAGATTGTGGAGACCTGTGCATAGAGGTAGGTGATGAGGTGCTTTTACCTGTAGACCACAAGGACAGAAATTAGTACTTACATACTGTCTTTTTCACTAATTATTTGATCTAAAACCTGTCATTTCATAAGATTATTAGTTATCTGAGACAAGAACTCTGTCTTAGAGTTTTCTTCTATCTCCTGCAGTTCTCAAAGACAGTTACACAATGTGAATTTCATAATTTAGAATTTGAATCAAAGTGATTGTACTTTAGTTACTCATTCCTAGGGAGAAGAGAGTGTAGTCATTTTACAACCATTAATAAATGGCAACCAAGAGCCATAGGTTGGGAAGTGAGAAAAGCATAATTTCATTTCTAGAATCCCATAGAGACCTATTAAGATACCTTGATGATCTGTTAGAATACAAAGAATAACACTAGACCCTCGGGAACCCCATACAGTTCCTCTAAGATGTACTGCAACCTGTGCTGAGTGTTTGAGACGGTGTCATGAGAAGATGGTGATGTTATCAGACAAATGCCTAGATGCAGAGGAGGAAAGTAGACACTAACTCTACACAGAGGCAGAGTGACCAGCAATGACAGTGCAGGTATTGAGTGAGAGTTAGATCCTATTTAGAAGCCTCCAGAAACTAGGAAACTAATGAACACTACAGTAAGCACAAGAAAATGAGCTAATGATGGTATATGATCTGCGAATCTGCTTATCAGTTTTAATTACTTTCCAAGCTGTGGCATGTCTAAAATGATATTCAAGTCTGTCTAATGTTTTCTGTACTTGCCTCCCGTGATTAATATTCCAAAAATGGTTTAATTTAGGCAAACCTTCACAAAGATTTCAAATGAACTGGCAAACCAGGGCTAACATCTGCACAGTACGTCAAGGGAGATATATTCAAAGGGCTATGTGTGCTAATATCACAGGGACTTGCAAACTGAGTTTAAAGCCTGTCAAGATATTTGAAAATATTCACATGGTTGGATAGCTAAACTCAGGTCCTACATGAATATAAGCTAAAGTTTTAAGTGTAAATGTCTCCATTGCAAATTTAATTCTCTCTTTTCCCAGACAATGTATTCTCTGGGAAAATAAATGTTTCTTATCAAGAGTGACAGATTCAATCTACCATTTATCTTCAACTTGTATAATTTTAGCCACCATACTTTTTAAATTAGAGAATGATGCAGTTGACCAAATATCATTGGTTTTATCAACTCTAGAGGGAAATTTACTTGATTTTTCTCTAAGCACGCCCTCTTCTCTTTGCTCCCCCTCACACTTACATGTCACTGGCAATGGAGGAGTTCCGGGACATAGACTTTGGTGAGAGGTCATAATCGCTGTCGGATCGATACAGAAAGGACTCCCGGCGTTGACTGTGGACAAAGTTTGCTTGGAGAATTAGCCCAGATCCCGGGCTGGTCATGGGATCCAAGGGACTCCGTCCAGAAGATGTGCCATTGTCCACATCGAAGCTGTCAATTAAGGAGAAAGAATGACATTGCTGTGAATTGTATGTTAATAGTTTAGTAAAGGGAGACTTCAGTTTAGGAACTGACAATAGGAAAACTTACAGCTGATTCCTGCTGTCAAAAAAAAATGGTAATACCAAAATACACAAAAGAAAAAAACCACACTGACTTCATATACTTGTCTTCCTACACCTTTGAGTACCTCTGTTAACTGACCAAATACAAAATATATAGGTCTCTCTGAACTCAATTTCAGTTTAAAAGGAACCATTCTGCAAAGACTAGCTCTCCTAAGTACAGAATTCCTTTTACATAGTAATTCACTAAATATTTGGGTTGAGTTCAACAAGTGCCCATTACATGCCTAATATCCTTGATTCCCCAAACCTGGGCTTCTCCACTCCCACCTACACCTACCCAATCACTAATTTCTACTGTGGCCACTTCCTTCCATCCCCACTGCCAGTATATTAAGTTCAGGATTCCGTCAACTGTCACCTACATTATTATAAGAGCCTTTAAATTAGTCTCTTGAACCCATTTTCCACCTTGTATGATTCTTCCTAAAATGTAAACCTGACTGTGTAATTCATCAGTTCAAAACCTTACAGTGGCTCACTGTTGTCCTCAAGATAAAGTTCACATTTCTTGGCTGAAATGACAGAGTCTTAAGCATCTGTTCTCAATGACAACGAACTCTTTTCCCAACCTCGATAGGCACACTCTTCCATCGGGAACTTCATGCTCCCCTCATATTGAACCACCACCTACTTGTATCAGGCTCTCACTACCTAACCTTCTGCCCCCCAATTTCTCAACCCTCCAATCTCCTGCCTAATTGTTTTTTATCCTTGAGGACTTAGCCTTCATCTGAAATGCTGCCCTGATACCCCAGAGCTTCATGAGATGCCCTTTCTCTGTGTTCCCAAGACTCTTTCCCACTCCCCACTGATGGCGTTTACAATGAGCTGGAAATAATTACCACTTGATCTCCATTCCGACTGTGAGCTCTCTGAGAATGGAGATTCTGGGTGTTCTAAGCACTTCATGGTGGCACTTCAGAAAATTTTTACTAAGTGGTTTGAATTAATGATCGAATGAATGAAAGGCATGATGCTTGGCAATACAGATTTTAGAGTTCTGGGGAAGAAAAGAACCATACATGCCATTCTTAACATCACAGTCTTTAAAATCTAGATAAGCTTTCTACAAAGAGCTTTTCTAGTCTAGCATCAACCAGTAGTAAAATAAAGTCAACTCTCATGTGTTCTTATAAGAGGAAGGTGATAGCTCAGGATAGCTCAGCAAGTATGTGGTTTAAAAAATTGTTGAATGAATAAGTTAATAAATGAATGCAAGTCCAGTTGTTAACAACGTTTTTCCCATTAGAACCTTTATCCAAACTATTAACTGGCTAATTTTAAAATATTCTTTTACTTTTTCTACTGGAGTTATTAATAAATAGTGTTATGACCCAAAGATTGGAGGCCAAACTGGAAGAATTATCCAGGGGCTTGATGTTCATGAATCACCTATGAATCTGTGACCAAAGTAGAACACTGACTCCAAATCAATCTGTCTAGTAGAAAAAAAAGAAAAAGTCATAATCTAGCTTAGCCAGTCGTAAACATGTTTTTCAATTGAAAATTTTCTTAGAATTTTGTCACTTTACAGATATATTCATTTGGTCCTTAAAGGACATTGAGAGATTATCTACTTGAACAGATTCATTTTACAGACAAGGATACCGGCTCCTAGAAAGGTTAATTGACCAAAGTTACTGAGCTAACTGGATTTAATGATCTACTATTCCTCAAGTTCTCCCAGCTGTAACGCATAATCCTGTAAACCACAAAAGTGTGCTAGCTACTGTGACACCCAAACAGGGTCTGTTTCTTGCGGACAGACACTTCATGCATCTGGGACTTTAACAATCCTGAGAAAGGCCAAAGGGAAGGGACCTCTAATCATTAAAGAGACTTATTCAGGATCTCTGGCAGGCTCTTCTTGGTATCCTTTTCATGCTGCAGAAACAGAAATATAGGAGATATAGGAGTACGATTTTTGGCTTAGTTTTTCTCAGTTCAATTGAGGAAATACCAATATTACCCCCAAATCAGAAATTTGCATTTTTAAAATTATAATCTTTCCAATTAAATTAAGCAAGTCTTGACTTAACAAAAAAAATTCTCCACTATCAGTTTTGGAACAAATACTGATAAGTATCTTAAAATATTTAACATTTTTTGCGGTAGTATTACCTATTAAAACCAAACATTTATTAGTAGGTCATAAAATGCTTGATATGGGAGTATATGGGCTTTGATACTTTTCTTTGCAGGTTGTAATACAACAATTTGGCCACTTGATGGAGATCATTTTCTTGAGGAAAATCTATTGTAGATAAAGGCCAAAACTATCTATTTCTTAAAGACTCATGAAAACAACCTCTTAAATATTATCCAAAAAATAAAACCTCAAAATTTACAGGAAGTGATTACCAAATATTGATGAAAATATATTAGCCTAAGAAATATTAGTATTAGCTTTACAAAACAGATTGAGAATGATCTAAAAAATGGTCACTGATTTGTTATTAGACATTTACACTTACTTTAAAAAATGAGCTCTTTTGTTCAAATATTAGAACGAAGGATCTTTTCTTGGGAGAGATTAGGTTGGGAACACATCAAGACAGTACTTCATTCAGTGGATAGTATATTAACTGAGACTTTATTTAGCCTGAAAATATGGATGGCTTCAAATAAGCTGTTCATTTTTGAAACGTAACTTTATAAACAGTCAATGTCATGGTATTATTAACAAAACAAGAAGGTGATGAGGGGTAACCCTAACCTTAGATGTTGGTACCAAAGAGATCAGTTGTGAATTTACCAAAAACATTCTTTGGCAAACACTTTGATATAATGAATCCTCTTTTGACTCACTGCCAATTAGATGAAGCCCAAGTATAAGATTAGCAGAAGTTTGGGAAAGAAAGTATACATTTGGGGAGAGTAAGAATGTCTGAGTCTAATGATGATGGTGAGAATAATAATCATAATGATGATAATAATGATAATAAAGTATTTGGAACACTCTCCAAGCGCTAGGAATTGTGCTGTGTGCTTTATGTACTTTATCTCATTGAATCCCCAAAATAACCCTTTGAAGTAGCCACTATATGTTCCATTTGACCAATGAGGAATCTGAGTCATAAAGAAGTGGCTCTATGTTAAGTCACATGTTCAAGGCCATACAGTTTGTCAGTGGGTTTTAAACTCAAACTGTCTGATTCCAGAGCCTGGGGGAATGGCCCCTATGTTTCTGTCTCTATTGCAAAGCCTCCTCTTATTCATTAGAAAAATAGAGAAACATCTCTCAGCTTCCTCACCAGGATAGAACTTCAAATGTTAACATTCTGGACAATTTATGGATCGGGTTTGCCAAGGCTAATTCTGGGCCTTGGTCTTTATATGACCCCAAATTTTGGAATTTTCCAAATCCTCTGTTTTTCCAGTTTTGAATACAACAGTAAGGTGCAAAAGAGTCTCTGCTGAAACCCTTTTGGTGGGCTTTGTTACAGAGTTTTAGAGTTCATTTGGAATAAGGAGGGATGGTGAGTCTGCAGAAGGTCTTAGCAAATGAAACTAAGCGAGATGCTCCATTGTCCCACGTTTGCTGTCCTTAATGCAGTTCAATGATGTATATGTTCCCTGACAGAGTTGGCTTTTAACAAGAAGGCATTAGTGGAAAAGCAGCAATGCAGCTGTGCATGGTCCCCAGTGCGGGGCGGTAAAGAGTAATGGCCCCGCCAGCCTGTTGCAATTAGAACTACTGAAGGCTGTGTGCATCTAGCACTACTCAGGACCATTCACTCCACTCAGGACCCTTTAAAAACCAAAGAGAAAACAAGCAAACTGACCAACCAACCAAACTGCTCCCCAGCTCTCTACACTGTTCCAAATCAGTAGAATTACTGGACTACCTGTCGTGATCCACCTTCCATTCAGCCTCCTCCACTGCTCCCACACTTTGTGTCTACTGACCTTGGAATCCTCTGTCCGCTTAGGATCATTTCTCAGTTTCTTGGCCTGATGCTAGACCCTGCTTCTCTGGTTTACACATTTTGCAACCCTTCTTGCCCACGATGTGGACCCTCTCCTGAGACGTGGTCCTGCTATTTTCCTGGGTGAACAGCTCATCTCATGTCACCTGGCCATCAGGACCTTACACTCAACATTGACCCCCAGTGTGGAGTTTGATGAAGGTGAGACACATGAGGACTCCAGTGGAGCAGCTGTGGGAAGCCTCGATCAACAGAGGTCCCATTATCAAAGCATCTGTGAAGAGCTCCCACGGGGAAGACGCTGGAGAGAACAAGCAGCTGCTGAACGCTGGAGGGGATCCTGGAAGGCTCTATTCACGTCAGGAGCATCTGAGAGCTGCTTCTGTTGCTGTGTATTAACAATGGTTCACTGACTACAGAGATCTTCCCGTTGGGAGATGGGGAGATACCAAAAATATTCCAAAGACATTCACTTGGGAATTAGAAAACGTGGTCTAAATTTCATATCTTGGTTCTGCCACCTTCTAGTTGCATGCTCTTGGGCAGTTACGGTACCGTTCTAAGCCCCCATTCCTTGATAAGGACAATTACAGTATCTAGCTCTAGGGCAATTATAAGGCCCTATATAATATTTGGAAAGCATTTAGCACACTGCCTGGCAGCTAGCACATTCCATATACTTAGCAGCTATTGTTGTTTTTACTATTATTACCCTTTTTCTTTGAGGGGGAATTTCCATCCAGATTGCTCCTGAGCACACTGCCTTGGGAAGAACCTACAGGGAGAGATGGGAGAGCCAGGGAACTGAGGGCTGGTCAGCCAAACCACCAGAATCAACCTTGGCAATCAATGAGGTGACAGGTGCTGGAGCCAGATTGCTCTTACGGCTTGAGCTGCTTTTACAACTTAGTTGCTGTCTCCACTCCACTCCATCATTCCAGTGTGATAACATCCAGGGAGAGAGTAGAGACTGCTGATTTTTCTCTAGATATTCCTCACCGGGGAGAAAGAACCATTTCCTGCTAGGAACATGGAAGGCATGGAGATCCCAACAACCTGGGTGGGGCTCCGGCGGACTAGAATGAACAGAAACAGTCCTTCCGACCTCAGGCCTCCAGACACTGGGTCTAGCTTGGTACCTGTACTTGAGACACAATTACAGTGCTGTTTATTCTCCTGTACCTGACTCTTCTGTGTATATGGTAGCCCATGCTGTTGGCTGTATGATGGAATCCATTTTGGTGCTTTACCACTCAGAACGAGGGGGATGGTTCGCCCTCAAGCTTAATGAAGTGTAAGCAAGTTGGAAAATTATTTCAAAAATATTTTTTCTCTCTATAATAAGTATTTTACCATTGTTATCAATACCATGAGGCTATGAAACCTGTTTCTAATCAATGCCAGTGATATTTAACATTCAAAGTTTTCCTGCAAGATCAAATACCTTCTCTGGAGTAAAGAAAATAAATACTGCTTCTTCCAATCCCCCATTTTAATATTTACTTTGTTCAGATTATCTATAGAGATGAGACTGTAGAAAAATGCATTTTACAGTGATATGCATAAATGACGATTTTTTCCAATCAATCCCCAAACTGCATCTCAAAGGTGAATAGGACACCGTGAGAGGGCATGGTGTTTAGCACATTAGTGGATTATAGAGGTAAGTGACAGTGTGCATTTTATCTTGCATAACACGTATATTTGCACGGAGAATGTAATTTTACCCTTTGTTTTCACAGATGGTTTTTATAAACAAAAACCTGGCACAAAGGGTAAAGGCATATGCTTATTTATGAGTAAAAATATCAGATGATCTCATGTTCATGTTGTGAACACACAACATTTGTTTCTGACATGTCCATGCCACTCTCAAGTCACAGAGGCCAATAAAGAGATTCAAGATAAAAACGATGGTGTGAGTTTGATGTTTGGACTGGAGGCCAGAAGGAATAAGCTGGACTTGATTAGTAGATTTTTGCCAAACGAGAGGGCAAAAGCCTGATTTTTCTAAAAGATTTGATCTAAAATTTAAAAAGCTCAAACTCAGAATTGTTTTACTTAAGGCTTATAGATTATTTCTTTTTAAAACTTATTTTTGTTGAAGTATAGTTGATTTACGATGTGTTAATTTCTGCTGTACAGCAAAGTGATTCAGTTATACATATATACATTCTTTTTAAAAATACTTTTCCAGTATGGTTTATCATAGAATACTGAATATAGTTCCCTGTTCTATACAGTAAGACCTTGTCGTTTATCCAGTCTATACATAAAAGCTTACATCTGCTCACCCCAACTTCCCACTCCATCCCTCTCCCAACCCTCTCCCCCTTGGCAACCACAAGTCTGTTCTCTATGTCCATGGTTCTGTTTCTGTTTCATAGATAGGTTTATTTGTGTCACTTTTTAGATTCCACTTATAAGTGACATCATATGGTATTTGTCTTTCTCTTTGAGACTTACTTCACTTAGTATGATAATCTCTAGTGGCATCCATGTTGCAGCAAATGGCATTATTTCATCCTCTTTTATGGCTGAAAATCTGTTAACAGAGGTTCTCAAACAGGTCTTAACATGGGGCTGCAGTGTTGGGAGTTAGAGGCAAAGCCTGCAGTGGCAAAGTGAGGTCCATACTTGCAGTAAATCTCTAAAAATAATGAACGGTTCAAGTCATATATTTAACCTGTATATATGTTGACAATGAAAGTGTCTATTTTCGTAGTTGTTGGTAGACCTTAATATTTCTGAAAATTTCGTCCAGGCTTCACTGTGATTGAGAGTAAAATAAGTAAGTACGTGTTCCTTTCCTTGACATCCAGTTTTCAGGTGCTGATCTCAAACTAAGAGTATGGAGGGGACAGGAAGAGTAAAGCACAGGTCTCCCGGCTGGGCTGGACATGAGCATCAGATGCAGTCCTGCAAGGTTTCCCCTGGTTTTATTTTCTTTGTGTGCAAGGAAAATACCAACCTTACCACCAGCCTTTTGCTTTCTGAGACCACGTCTGAGCTCTTTTATTTCCAAAATGCAGTTTTCATCAAACCTTGGCTTCATCAAGCTAAAGCCCAAGACAGGAAGAGCGTCTTGTTAACAAGGTGGAGGTGAGGATGTTTCTGTGTATATTTATTTCTTCTGTTGACACAGAGCAACTAAGATTGCTCTGATAAGCCCACCCTGGAACACTGGTAATTAACGGTGTGCCCCCGACTTCTTTATTCTTTATATCGCAGACTGAGTGATCCCACTAAAATGTTAATCAGATCCCTAGGAGTCCCGGCTCAGCATCCTCCAATGCTTTCTACTGCACTCAGAATAAATAGTCTGTCCTCACTGGGGCTTAAGGCCCTCCTCAGTGGATTTGGGCCCCTGAGGCCTCTCTGATCCCACCCTGTACCTCTCTCCCTCTGGCTCACTGTGCCTTGGCCTCTTCGTCACCTGGCTGTTTCTTGAACACATGTGAGTGCTTCCTCCTCAGGGCCTTTGCATTTGTAGTTCCCTCTGCTGGAATATTCTTTACCCAGGTATCAGCTCAATGTCACCTTCACGGTGAGATACTCCCAGGCTACTCTATTTAAAATTGCCATCCTAATCTCCTCGCCTTTCCTAGCTTCCTAGTGAGAGAAACTCTTGTACATTGTTGGTGGGAATGTAAATTGGTACAGCCACTATGGAAAGCAGTGTGGAGGTTCCTCAAGAAATTAAGAATAAAACTACCATATGATCCAGCAATTCCACTTCTGTGTATATAATATCCAAAGGAAATGAAATCACTATCTGAAAGAGGTATCTGTACCCGCATGTTCATTGCAGCATTATTTACAATAGCCAAGACATGGAAACAACCTAAGTGTCCACTGACCAATGAATGGATAAAGAAAATATGGTGTATATATACACACACACACACACACACACACACACACACACACACACATATGGAATGGACATTATTCAGCTATAAAAAAAGAAGGAAATCCTGCTGCTTGTAATAACATGGATGAACCTTGAGGGTAATCACACTAAGTTCAATAAGTCATAAAGAGAAAGACAAATACTGTATGATCTCATTTATATATGTAATCTAAAAAAAAACCACAAAAATACCCTCATAGATACAGAGAATAGATCAGTGGTTGCCAGGGGTTGGGGAGTAGGGGGTGAGAGAAACAGGTAAATGTGGTTACAGGGTAGAAACGTCCAGTTATAAGATGAATAAGTTCAGGGATATAACATACAACATGGTGACTATAGTTAACAATACCGTATATTTGAACGTTGCTAAGAGAGTATATATATATATATATATATATATATATATATATATATATATATATATTTAAGGATATTTATTTATTTATTCATTTAATTATGGCTGTGTTGGGTCTTTGTTGCTGCGCACAGGCTTTCTCAGTTGCATCGAGTGGGGGCTACTCTTCCTTGCGGTGCTCGGGATTCTCATTGCGGTGGCTTCTCTTGTTGCGGAGCATGGGCTTTAGGTGCGCGGGCTTCAGTACTTGTGGCACACGGGCTCAGTAGTTGTGGCTTGTGGGCTGTAGAGGGCAGGCTCAGTAGTTGTGGCGCACGGGCTTAGTTGCTCTGTGGCATGTGGGATCTTCCCAGACCAGGGCTCAAACCCATGTCCCCTGCAATGGCAGGTGGATTCTTAACGACTGCACCACCAGGGAAGCCCCCAAGAGAGTTCATTTTTAAAGTTCTCACCACACACACACAGAAAGCTATCACTATGTGAGGTGATGGATGTGTTAAAACCTTATTGTGGTAATCATTTTGTAATATATACATATATAAAATCATTACACTGTACATCTTAAGCTTATACAATGTTTTATGTCAATGACATCTCAGTAAAGCTGGAAAAAAATAAAGTTTCAATAAAAAAAAAACTAAAATAAAATTTCCGCCCTAGTTTCCTAGCCTTTTCTAGCCTCCTTTTCTTTTTATTTTTCTCCATAGCATTCATTTACTTATTTTGTTTATTGTACTCTGCTCATTAGTATGTATCTCTATAAGTGTAGGGATTTTTATCCACTTTGTTCATTAACATATGCTCAGCACCTAGACTAGTGCCTGGTACATAGTATTCAGTAAATACTTGTATTATGAATACAATAACATCTTTACATGCAGCACTACTTACTATAGCCTGGTTATTATTTACCATGGTTACCTGTGTGGTTCTACTTCAAATGAACTTTATTATTATTATTATTTTATTTCAGCCAGGAATCAGTTACTTTTTTAAAGAAAGAACTAATGAAGTTTGATTAGTTCATTTGAAGAAATCATCTGGAAAGGTGCAGAGAATGCTGGGCTGTTAAAAGACATTTTAATAGAATTTATCTTGAACATCCTCCTGTCTGCCCTCCAGTAAGCCATGGAATCAGGGGTGGGATCCTGGTTTCATGGCACATGAAGGTTATATAATTTTGAGAGTCTGTTTTGAGAAAAATAATACCCCTCAAATTCCTACTTTTGCAAATTTTACAAAACCTATAACAATGTACAGCGGCTAGTAAGCCTCCTTTCTAGAACTTAGAATGGGCCCCAGACAATGGAAGGCTCTAAGCTTGATCATCATTAGTTTCACAATAAATTTGCATTTGAGGCTGTGATAGAACAGGAAAGGACAGAAAAACAATGGAATGGCTGAAAATGGGAATGTGGTACCGTATTTTTTCCTAAAAGGTATCTTATTATTTCAGATTAGTTTTTTCCTCATTCTTTTTTTTTCTTTTTTTTTTTTGATAGCCAAAATTTCCAAAGCATACTTATATTTTTCATAACTTTTCTTGCTATTTGCACATGCTCATTCTTCCAGATGAGTGATTCCACCAGGTAGGATACTAGAATCACTTGAAGGTCTGAGAGGGATATGCTTTAAACCATATGTCTCCACAGAGATTATGATTTTCTGTTTAAGAGGTGGGGTTTTAAAATGTGGTTCTCAATCTCGTTCCTGGCTATTCATGTATTTAGACTTATTAAGAATTAATTTTCAAATGGCTTAATTGGATGAATAAGAATTATCAAATAAATCCTTTGTGAAAATAACATTTAAATATCATATATTAAGTAGATTAAAGTATAGATAAGTTTAAAATAACTGAAAACAAAAACTGTAATAGTTCTACCAAAATTGTCTTTAAAAATATAACCTAGGGTACAGAAATAGAAAGTGACAATGAGAAGATGGCAGAGTAGAAGGACGTGCTCTCACCCCCTCTTGTGAGAACACCAGAATCACAACTAGCTGTTGGACAATCATCAACAGGAAGACACTGGAACTCACCAAAAAAGATACCCCACATCCAAAGACAAAGGAGAAGCCACAATGAAGACAGTAGGAGGGGTACAATCACAGTAATACCAAATCCCATAACTGCTGGGTGGGTGACTCACAGACTGGAGAACACTTATACCACAGAAGTCCACCCCCTGGAGTGAAGGTTCTGAGCCCCATGTCAGGCTTCCCAACCTGGGGGTCTGGCAACGGGAGGAGGAATTCCTAGAGAATCAGACATTGAAGCATAGTGGGATTTGATTGCAGGACTTCAACAGGACTGGGGGGAATAGAGAATCCACTCTTGGAGGGCACACACAAAGTAGTGTGCTCATCGGGACCCAGCGGAAGGAGCAGTGACCCCAGGGGAGACTGAACCAGACATACTTGCTAGTGTTGGAGGGTCTCCTGCAGAGGTGGGGGTTGGCTGTGGCTCACCGTGGGGACAAGGACACTGGCAGCAGAAGTTCTGGGAAGTACTCCTTGGCGTGAGCCCTCCCAAGTCTGTCATTAGCCCCACCAAAGAGCCCAGGTAGGCTGCAGTGTTGGGTTGCCTCAGGCCAAACAACCAACAGGGAGGGAACCCAGCCCCACCCATCAGCAGTCAAGCAGAATAAAGTTTTACTGAGCTCTGCCCATCAGAGCAACAGTCAGTTCTACCCACCACCAGTCCCTCCCATCAGTAAACTTACAAAAGCCTCTTAGATAGCCTCATCCACCAGAGGGCAGACAGCACAACCAAGAAGAACTACAATCCTACAGCCTGTGCAACAAAAACCACATTCACAGAAAGACAGACAAGATGAAAAGGCAGAGGGATATGTACCAGATGAAGGAACAAGATAAAACCATAGAAAAACAACTAAATGAAGTGGAGGTAGGAAACCTTCCAGAAAAAGAATTCATTATAATGATAGTGAAGATGATCCAAGACCTCAGAAAAAGAATGAAGACAAAGATCAAGAAGATGGAAGAAACGTTTAACAAAGACCTAGAAGAACTAAAGCACAAACAAACAGAGATGAACAATAAAATAACTGAAATGAAATCTACACTAGAAGGAATCAATCACAGAATAACTGAGGAAGAAGAACGGATAAGAGACCTGGAAGACAGAATGGTGGAATTCACTGCTGCGTAACAGAATAAAGAAAAAAGAATGAAAAGAAATGAAGACAGCCTAAGAGACCTCTGGGACAAAACTAAATGCAACAACATTCGCATTATAGGCGTCCCAGAAGGAGAAGAGAGAGAGAAAGGTCCAGAGAAAATATTTGAAGAGATTATAGTCAAAAACTTCCCTGACATGGGAAAGGAAATAGCCACCCAAGAAAAGGAAGTGCAGAGAGTCCCATACAGGATAAACCCAAGGAGAAACACACCGAGACACACAATAATCAAATTGGCAAAACTTAAAGACAAAGAAAAATTATTGAAAGCAGCAAGGAAAAACGACAAATAACATACAAGGGAACTCCCATAAGGTTAACAGCTGATTTCCCAGCAGAAATGCTACAAGCCAGAAGGGAGTGGCATGATATACTTAAAGTGATGAAAGCGAAGAACCTACAACCAAGACTACTCTACCCAGCAAGGATTTCATTCAGATTCGATGGAGAAATCAAAGCTTTACAGACAAGCAAAAGTTAAGAGAATTGAACACCACCAAATCAGCTCTACAACAAATGCTAAAGGAACTTCTCTAAGTGGGAAACACAAGAGAAGAAAAGGATGTACAAAAACAATCCAAAACAATTCAGAAAATGGTCATAGGAACATACATATCGATAATTACCTTAAACGTGAATGGATTAAATGCTCCAACCAAAAGACACAGGCTCGCTGAATGGATACAAAAACAAGACCCATATATATGCTGCCTACAAGAGACCCACTTCAGACCTAGGGACACATACAGACTGAAAGTGAGGGGATGGAAAAAGATATTCCATGCAAATGGAAATCAAAAGAAAGCTGGAGTAGCAATACTCATATCAGATAAAATAGACTTTAAAATAAAGAATGTTACAAGAGACAAGGAAGGACACTACATAATGATCAAGGGATCAATCCAAGAAGAAGATATAACAATTATAAATATATATGCACCCAACATAGGAGCACCTCAATACATAAAGCAACTGCTAACAGCTATAAAAGAGGAAATCGACAGCAACAAAATAATAGTGGGGGACTTTAACACCTCACTTACACCAATAGAGAGACAATCCAAAATGAAAATAAATAAGGAAACAGAAGCTTTAAATGACACAATGGACCAGAGAGATTTAATTGATATTTATAGGACATTCCATCCAAAAACAGCAGAGTACACTTTCTTCTCAAGTGTGCATGGAACATTCTCAAGTATAGATCACATCTTGGGTCACAAATCAAGCGTCAGTAAATTTAAGAAAATTGAAATCATATCAAGCATCTTTTCTGACCACAACGCTATGAGATTAGAAATGAATTACAGGGAAAAAAACTGTAAAAAACCCAAACACATGGAGGCTAAACAATGTGTTACTAAATAACCAAGAGAACACTGAAGAAATCAAAGAGGAAATCAAAAAATACCTAGAGAAAAATGATAATGAAAACCCGACGATCCAAAACTTATGGGATGCAGCAAAAGCAGTTCTAAGAGGGAAGTTTATAGCTATACAAGCCTACCTCAAGAAACAAGAAAAATCTCAAATAAACAACTTAACCTTACACATAAAATTAGAAATGAAAAAGGAGAAGTTACAACAGACACCGCAGAAATACAAAGCATCCTAAGAGACTACTACAGGCAACTCTATACCAATAAAATGTACAACCTGGAAGATATGGACAAATTCTTTGAAAGGTATAACCTTCCAAGACTGAACCAGGAAGAAATAGAAAATATGAACAGAACATTCACAAGTAATGAAATTGAAACTGTGATTAAAAATCTTCCAACAAACAAAAGTCCAGGACAAGATGGCTTCACAGGTGAATTATATCAAACATTTAGAGAAGAGCTAACACCCATCCTTCTCAAACTCTTCCAAAAAATTGCAGAGGAAGGAACACTCCCAAACTCATTCTATGAGGCCACCATCACCCTGATACTAAAACCAGACAAAGATACTACAAAAAAAAGAAAATTACAAATCAATATCACTGATGAATAGCAATGCAAAAATCCTCAACAAAATACTAGCAAGCAGAAACCAACAACACATTAAAAGGATCATATACCATGATCAAGTGGGATTTATCCCAGGGATGTAAGGATTCTTCAATATACGCAAATCAATCAATGTGATACACCATATTAACAAACTGAAGGATAAAAACCATATGATCATCTCAATAGATGCAGAAAAACCTTCTGACAAAATTCAACACCCATTTATGATAAAAACTCTCCAGAAAGTGGGCATAGAGGGAAGCTACCTCAACATAATAAAGGCCATATATGACAAAACCCACAGCAAACATCATTCTCAATGGTGAAAAACTGAAAGCATTTCCTCTAAGATCAGGAACAAGACAAGGATGTCCATTCTTGCAACTATTATTCAACATAGTTTTGGAAATCCTAGACACAGCAATCAGAGAAGAAAAAAAGAAATAAAAGATTAAGGAAACAATCCCATTCACTATTGCAACAAAAAGAATAAAATACCAGGATTATACCTACCTAAGGAGGTAAAAGACCTGTGCTCAGAAAACTGTAAGACACTGATGAAAGAAATCAAAGATGACACAGATGGAGAGATATACCATGTTCTTGGA
>NC_041221.1:62993824-63008300 GCF_002837175.3 Physeter macrocephalus
CTACATGTAAAAGAATGAAATTAGAACACTCCCTAACACCATACACAAAAATAAACTCAAAATGGATTTGAGACTTAAATGTAAGACCGGACACTGTAAAACTCTTAGAGGAGAACATAGGAAAAACAAACTTTGACATAAATCACAGCAAGATCTTTTTTGATCCACCTCCTAGAGTAACGGAAATAAAAACAAAAATAAACAAATAGGACATAATGAAACTTAAAAGGTTTTGCACAGCAAAGGAAACCACAGCAAAGGAAACAAGATGAAAAGACAACCCTCAGAATGGGAGAAAATATTTATAAATGAATCAACAGACAAAGGATTAATTTCCAAAATATATAAACAGCTCAATATTAAAAAAACAAACAACCCATCCAAAAATGGGCAGAAGACCTAAATAGACATTTCTCCAAAGAAGACATACAGATGGCCAAGAGGCACATGAAAAGCTGCTCAACATCACTAATTGAGAAATGCAAATCAACACTAGAATGAGGTATCACCTCATACCAGTTAGAATGGGCATCATCAGAAAATCAACAAACAACAAATGCTGGAGAGGCTGTGGAGAAAAGGGAACCCTCATGCACTGTTGGTGGGAATGTAAACTGATACAGCCACTATGGAGAACAGTATGGAGGTGCCTTAAAAAACTAAAAATAGAATTACCATATGATCCAGCAATCCCACTACTGGGCATATACCCAGAGAAAAACATAATTCAAAAAGACACATGCACCCCAAAGTTCACTGCAGCACTATTTACAACAGCCAGGTTATGGAAGCAGCCTAAATGCCCATCGACAGACGAATGGATAAAGAAGATGTGGTACCTATATACAATGGAATATTACTCAGTCATAAAAAGGAATGAAATTGGGTCATTTGTTGAGATGTGGATGGATCTAGAGACTGTCATACAGAGTGAAGTAATCAGAAAGAGAAAAACAAATATCATATATTAATGCATTTATGTGGAACCTAGAAAAATGGTACAGATGAACCGGTTTGCAGGGCAGAAGTTGAGACACAGATGTAGAGAACAAACGTAAGGCTACCAAGCGGGGAAAGCTGTGAGGGGGTGGGGATGGTGGTGTGATGAACTGGGTGATTTGGATTGGCATGTATACACTGATGTGTATAAAATTGATGACTAATAAGAACCTGTTGTATAAAAAAATAAATTAAATTAAATAAAAAAAATATATATATATATATAAACTAGGACTTCCCTGGTGGTGCAGTGGTTAAGAATCCGCCTGCCAATGCAGGGGACATGGGTTCGAGCCCTGGTCCGGGAAGATCCCACATGCTGTGGAGCAACTAAGCCCATTCGCCACAACTACTGAGCCTGCACTCCAGGTTTAGCGTGCTACGACTACTGAAGTCTGTGTGCCTAGAGCCTGTGCTCCACAGCAAGAGAACCGCAATGAGAAGCCCCTGCACTGCAACGAAGAGTAGCCCCTGCTCGCCTCAACTAGAGAAAGCTCACGTGCAGCAGTGAAGACCCAACACAGCCAAAAATAAATAAATAAATTTTAAAAAGTATATAATCTAAATCTGATTCTTTTCCACTACTGAATATGAAAACTTATACACCATGTTTTTCTCTAGGTGTGGACTCTCCCTCAAACAGGTCAGGAAACAACTCACCAAGCCATACTATTAAATCTATTTTGGAGAAATGATATCACTCAGTTTCCAACCTCAGTGATCCAAACAGATGGGTTTTTCCATTTTAATGGAAGTGGAACAAACAGAGAAGGGCTTCAGAGAGCAGTGTGGCCTGAATCTTCAATTCTACCAGGGTAAAGCAATTGTAGGAATATTGTCCTATGATGGTCATAAACAATCACACTCTTTCACAATTCTTTAAAAATATATCACAGAGGGGCTTCCCTGGTGGCGCAGTGGTTGGGGGCCCGCCTGCCGATGCAGGGGACGCGGGTTCGTGCCCCGGTCCGGGAGGATCCCACATGCCGTGGAGCCTGCGCGTATGGAGCCTGTGCTCCGCAGCGGGAGAGGCCGCAGCGGTGAGAGGCCCGCGTAAAGCAAAAAAAAAAAAAAAAAAATATATATATATATATATATATATATATATCACAGAGAATAAAAAGAAAGATGTAAGTGCCCACACCAAACTGCCTACGTATCATTGTGTTATAGGACCACTGATATTTGCTTTCCTTTGTGATTTCTTATACTGGATGTGCTTGCAAATGATCCTTCAAATGTTTTAAGACATTGGGATGGACTGTAGAAGAGCTGTGGGGTCGATCCACTTCAGTAACGATTTTGAAGAGTAAAGGTACTTTTTATATTTCCTTGAACTGGTTTTATATGTAATCCTGACTAAAGACAAAACAATCTTGGAAAAACATAGAATTCGATAATCAGGACCGTGAATGTGGCAACTTATGCCTGCCGTCTGCCAAATTCCATTCTCTGCTTACTCCTAGGCAGACAAGAAGTGCTGGTTTCTAGATTTCTCTTGCAATTAGATTTGGTCATGTAACTGGATGTGAGCAGGAATCCCACATGCCACTTCCAAGACTGGCTCATAACTCCTCCCACATGCCTGGCTGTGTGCTCTCTCTCTTTCTGCCAGCTGGATGCCGAAGGTTCTGCAGCCACGAAGGATGGTGGGAACACAAGATGGAAGGATTCTGGTCCCCAAATGACAGCAAGGAGGAGAGCTGCCCTGTCTTCCTGAACACCACCCTAGATAGTTACTTGATGAAAAATGAACTCACTTTTTAAAAAACACTCAGTTTGGGGGAGTTTATTTGTTTTCACAATAACAGCTAACGCACTACATTACACCAAACTAAGTTGGCAGTACTGAAAGCATATTAAACTGTCAACCTTCACAGGCAATCTACCTCTGAACTGAAAAAAAAAAAAAAAAAAAAGTGCCCCATAGAGGCCCAAGTGAAACCCACTGCCTCTTTAATTCTACCGTCTTCACACTTGGTTGAGATTCCCCCCACACCCCGCCATCTTCCTTGATCGCACTTATTTTCATGAAGATATTTCTTATCATCCAGTGCTGAAGAAGTGTTAGAGAATAAGTTTATAACCATTACACACAGCGGTGGCTGTTCTGTAAAGAGCGAAAGCCAGCCTGGTTCTGTTCTTCCTTGATGACAATCAGGAAAGCTAGAAAGGACCAGCTGAACATGAGTTTGTCTCTGGATCACAGAAGAGATACAGGACAAGGAGTTGTCTTTCCCCCGGATTTGGATCCATGCTCCACTGGAGTCAATGAGGTCTCAGAAACACTGGATCAAACTAGGCTTGTCTTGCTTAGAATGGGATTCCAGACCAAAATGACATTCTGAATGTATACATTTTGAAGAGTACAGCCAGAGACTACAAAAAAATTCTAGAAATATTTCATAGCTTAGCCAAATCTGGAATAGAACCACTCTTCACTGTTTTCTACCTCATTTGAAATAGAATCAGATCTGAGTTGATTCTTCAGACTGGGAATGATGATGTAAGTTGAATCAGATGCCTAAAGCCATCTTTCCTGTTCTGAACTCATAGACTAAATGCCCTTCTAGAGCCAGAAAGGTTTTTCTAGAAGGAGGAAAGGAAGTTACCTGGGACATTCTCTGGGCTGTATGGCTTCTAAAATAATGGAGTACTGTCTAGTTTGAGCTTCTTTCCCTTCACTGAGTGTCAGTGTATTTCTGGTATGAAAAATATTTCATTGTCACCCTAGAGATCAAACTCAAATGATCAATGCATACCGAAGGTGATGAAGTAGGTACAGAAACGAGTCTATCGATTCTGCAGATATTCATCAACCGCCTAGTACTGCCAGATACCATGGAAGAAATGGAGTGCTCTGAGAAGGCACAAGGACTGTAGTAGTTGCACTGAATTTCTGCTCCTAAATTAAAATGAGACTTTTTTCCTTCAGGACAACCAAACTCCTGGTGAGACTGTTCATAAGTCCTATTGACTTGCCAAGTCCATAGTTAAGAAAAAAGCATGGCTGTCACTGCTGACCTCCTTTTCTTTGACATTAACTATGTTTCTTTAAAAAGTCAAGTTTTACTTCTTTAGCCATAAAAATTCCTTTCATTTTTATGCAATGATAGATCCCATATATTTAGATATAATCATCCATTTGTGCCAACTGGCCTCTTTTCTGGATGGATTCTGATATTCAACTGTGTATATTTAGTCTTTCTCTTTTCTTTTTGGTAGAATTTATATTCCTTTTAAAAAATGATTTATGCTTTTTTAATGAGGAGTCCAAAATGGTACATGGAGCTCTAAGTACAGTGTAAACAAGGCCATTTGTAATGGGACAACCTTTCAATCTAGCAAAAATTTCTCTAACTGGCTATAGATGGTCATGACAGAATCCTCAGATATATTATTTCCTAATGGAACTGTAATTGTTTTGATTCCTGGCATGTAAAATATTTAGTACTTCATTGTACCACCATAGTGTAAATATGTAAATAAACCTTAATCTCCAGCCTGCCTATACAAAATCAGTACCACTGGTAGATAATCTAATTTAAAATGTGTTTACCTTCACAGAATAGATATCTTATAAAATAAATCCTATTCTTTTGCATACATTAAGCTACTAAGAGAGTCTAAAAAAGAATAGATGTCAGTTGTTTAAACTTACTTGGAAGAAAAACACCCAAACGTGATTACATACTTTGCTGATCTTTAAAATTTAATTTTGACTAAAATTTGAAAATAGGCCTAGAGATGCCTATACTTCTCAAAATCCAAATCAGAGTTTTTATAAGCATTCATTCAGTTGAGGGTTTTTTGTTTTTTTATTTTATATTTTTGCTTTTTTCCCTAGCTTTAGAAACTTAAAAAAATTTTAACATGTGATTTTTTTTACACTTCTTTTTCTTTTCCTTTAAAGTTTAGACCGAGAAATCAAATCTGAGAAGAGGAAAAAAATCCACACCACATCTATGCTTATTCTGTTCTTGGTTTCCTTGTACACACCTGTCCTTTAAACTTGCAACTTAATTATGAGTTTGAATACTATGTTTGCCACTAATCCCACTAACGTACTTGGGCCCCCAGGCCACATGGAAATAATCTCTCAGGATGCCACGGGTGCTTTAGCCATTTGCCAAGTCCCTGAGCTGCATCTGTGGCTCTTGATGAGCTGTACTATGATGAGCCTTCCTGGGGAAACAAAAGAATTTCTCCCAAAGGCCCCTCCTTAACTGTGCCTCTCCTCTGTAGTCCCAGATCGTTTTCTAAAGCCCTTTCATTGTCACGGTTCAGTGGAATTCACACAGTGACCCCAGGCAATGGCAGTGGGGGTGAGGGCTGTGGATGTTTATCCTCATTTGCGAAAAGAAAACTGAGGCTCAGGAAGGAGGGCAATGGTTTATTCCGAGTCTCATTGGTTTAAGTGACTGGATTATGACTTAAAACAAAATACTCTGATCTTTGAACTAAAGATTTAAATGGAGGATTGTACCACTGGATTCGTTTTAATTTCATAAAGCTTGAAACATAGACAAATTCTTATTTTATTGTCCCCTATTTTAGATATTATCTAGCTGCCTTGAGCATAACTTTCAAAATCTTTGTGTAGAACATGACATTTTGCTGAAATGAATGGATATGTTTACATGTCTCTAAATAATAGTATGACAAAAACTTGAAAGGGATTAAAGTAAGGGTCCTCCACTCTGGTAACTTTGCTAATCACCCTGACCACATTGTAATGCCTTGAATGTTTGGTAAATGTTTAATAATAATTGGAGGAAGATGTAGCCAACAACCATGTGGTTAAAATTACTTGAATACAATACAGACCAGTTCTGAAAGACAAAGGGGTTCTAATTTCATACTAGCAGGAGTATATGACAAAAAAGAAATGTATTTCTCTCTCGCATAAAGATAAGAACTGACCCTGGGCTATAGTACTGGGTTGGGAATTGTGAACACCAAGTTTGAGTTCTAACACTGTTACTGACTAGTTGTGACATTGGCAAACCGCTTGACTTTTCTGGGATTTAATAATTTTATCAATAAAATAAAAAGGATGACTACCAGTCACTCTCAATTATTGGTCTGCATACCACTTCAGAAAGACTTTTACTAATACAGATTCTTAGGTCTCCTTCTGGATACTCTGAGTCAGTAGATCTAGGGTTGGACCCAGAAATATGTATTTTTAAAAAGCTGTCCAGGCGATTTGACGTCTTGTCAAGTTAGGAAGACCAGATTTGTCTCCAAGACCTCTTCCAGCCTTAACATTCCCGATTGCAGCTGCACAGCACTGAATTCAGCTTGTATTCCTGGACTCCACCCTCACTCGTGAGGCAGGGTATCCAGAGCCAGGGCTGTTCTCAACCCAACTGTCGTATCAGCTTCCTAGGTGGTGTCCTGCCCACTGGTCTGCTGTGTTATTCCATTCTCTACACTGCTGTTGGGATTTTGTGCATAGTTGAATGGAAGGAAGAAAGAACGGAAGAAGGGAAGAGGGGTAAAGGAGGAAGGAGGGAGGGAAAGACGGGGGCCAGAGATAACGTGGTGTGGTCGGAAAATGTGATTATGCTACTTCCTTGGATAACCACTCTTGCCTATAAAACTAGATTAAAATTCTCGGTCATGGCATTTGAATTACTTTAAAATCTGGTCCCAACTCCCTCCCAAACCTCATCTCTGGTCCCTCCAAAGATACTTTTCCTCATGCTGTACTCAATATCCAGAGTACATTTTACTGATGATGAAGTTTTATGGGAGCCCCACCTATTTCTAGCCATGCAATCTTTCTTATTCTTCAAAGCTCCACGTGGACTAACCAATGTCTAATATGCCTCCAATTCTTGCTCCTGCAATTCCAAACAACTTACTCAGGTCCTCAATAAAGCATTATTTTGGAGTACTGCAACAGGCTTCAGAAACATCTCTCCACTTATCATCTACCCCTCCCCAGCTATTTGAGGTTGGGAGGCTACCTACATACCACTTCCTTTAATTATCATAATAAAAATAAGATTTACATGGTGCTTTATTTTTTACCAAATGCTTTTTATATCAATTATTTCATTTGCTCTTGATAACACTTCTATGAGATACATATTATTGTCACTCCCTATTTTATAGATGATGAAACTGCAGTTCAGAAAAATTTAATAACTTGCTGATTAATGACGGAGCTGAGATTTGACTCTAGATGCTGTGAACTTAAATCTTGTGCTTCCCCTATACTGCCTACCAAGGCGTTAGCAAATAGCAGGTGCTCAATAAATGCATATTAAATGATTGAGTGCATGAATGACAGGGGAGAGGAGGCATCATGGCACTGTGGGAAAATAATGGTCTTTGATGACAGAGAAACCTGTTTGTATCTTGAATTCACCACTTGCTGGTTGGACAACGCTGAACAACTTAATCTGCCTGAGCTTCTCTTTCCTCATCTATCGCATAAAGAAATAATACTGTGTGTGTGTGTGTGTGTGTGTGTGTGTGTGAGTTCCATCGTATACAATTTGTAAATGCACCCTTCCAGTGCATGCACAGAGTGCATAGAGCAAGTACTCATTATATGCTGGCTTTTCACTCTGCGTGAGAGGCAGTCATTCTGTTGATTGTGCCTGAGTTCTGTGCACATGCCTACCTGTGGTGGGTATGTTTGTTCCTGAGAATTTAACCTCTCATCTTCAGGGAAAAACATTAAAAGGCACTATATCCTGCTGGTTAAGAACACATGTGGCATATATATACACAATGGAATATTAGTCAACCATAAAAAAGAATGAAATAATACCACTTGCAGCAACATGGATGGACCTAGAGATTAATTATCATACTAAGTGAAGTAAGCCAGACAAAGACAAATATCATATGATATCACTTATATGAGGAGTCTAAACATGTGCTACATATGAACTTATATACAAAACAGACATAGACCCACAGACATAGAAAACAAGCTTATGGTTACCAAAGGGGAAATGGAGGGGGGAAGGATAAATTAGGAGTTTGGGATTAACAGATAAATACTACTACATATCAAATAGATAACCAACAAGGACCTACTATGTAGCACAGGGAACTCGACTCAGTATTTTGTAATAACCTATAAGGGAAAAGAATCTGATTCAGAAAAAAGAATCTGAATCACTTTGCTGTACACTTGAAACTAGCACAACATTGTAAATCAACTACACTTCAATAAAAAAATAATTAAATTAAATTAAATTTAATTTAATTTAAAAAAAAAGAACACATGATCTAGGCTGTCTGGGTTCAAAACCTGACTCTCTCTCTTATTAGCCATGCGAGCTTGGCTGTTACTCAACATCTCCATGCCTCACTTTCCTCTTCCATGAAATGGAAAAAAACAGCATTTAGCATAGTAGCTGGCATGTGCTCAGTACTATGTAATTGCTGGCTCTTTCCTGTGTTGGGAGGCACCATGCTTATCACAAGGAGAGAATACTTGGCCTTTGTGCCTCTCAACCAAGTGTATTGGTAACTCTTGTAAAACAGGAACAAAAGGAACACTGTAACCTTGTCATTTCTATTTGGATTAGTAGATAATGGTAATTAGATGAGCATCTGGACCACATGTGAGAACTCACGTATCTATAGAAAAAAGAAATGGGAGTGTACATTTTGTATTTAAACACAATGAGATATCCGTTCTCATGGATTTATGAATGGAGTAGGAAAAAAAGTCCTTTGACCTTCGTGGAACAGCTCCAGTTGCTGTCTTTGATGCTCTCATCCGGCATGACTGAATCTACCTCTTTTTTCCCTGCCCCACCACCAAACAGAAAGAACTGAAAGGAGAAAAAGGGTGCCATGCTTTAGAAAGCGTTTCCCGGAATCAGAGTTATTCCCTTTGAACACTATGTCACAGCCTCTATTTCACCTGACAAATCTCAGACGTGTTGCACCATAGTTAAAAATTGTAATAATAAAAGTACACGCTACCGGTAATGCCAAAATATATCAAGCAAAATATAATCATCTCTTCCATTCTCCGGCCTTGTATATAGTGGGAAGGAAGAGCAACGATATTTTTGACTATAAGACGGTAAGTAATGTGAGCTCTGTGTCCTTGGGAATCACAAGAAACCTGTGCTATTTATGGCACAGAGATCATCTTTGGAACGGTGATGATTAAGTTGCTTCTGGAAGGCCAGGTATTCCTGTTACCAAAATAAACACTGCTTAAGCAACAGCAAACAAGAGAGAGGAACCACAGAAGTAGGGTTTTCCCATCCTTGCTGGAGTTCTGTTTGGTAAAGTAAAATAGGCAAACAATTTTGGAAGCCCAGTATTAAATCTACCATCAGTGCTGTAACTGTTATGTGCTGCTATACTGATACTTTCTCCTGGATGCTTCAAACTTTGGCTGATGTCCCTAGAAGACAGTGTGGTCTTCAACATCTTTCAAAGCTGATAACACTGATTACTCTGATGACATGTCTCCCGCACTGGAGACCTGACTATCTGTCAAGCTTTCCTTAACCCTGTTCTCTGCCACTGCATCCCCGACAGAATTAGAGCTGATATCCTAGCAGCTCCCAAAGGCAAGCCCTCCCAGACAGTCCTCAAGCGGGAGATTCACTGTCCATGGGGACCTTACTGCCCCTGTTCTATAGGCCTCTTAAGCATAACACAATAATAACAATAGACAATAACAATAGAGAATAGAGTATTCTCAGCATTTTAGATCCATTGTCTCATTTGATTTTTATTACTATGCTGGATAAAGAAATGGTGCTCAGAGAAGTAACTCGGCTGAAGTTCAGGTTTTTATCTATTATACATCATTGCTTCTCTAGGATCCAGCATTAAAAAATACTGATGCAGTTAATGAAAACTAGGTCCCCCAATGCTATTTAGCTCCCCCAAGTATCACATCTTAGTAGAAACAACATGGACTTTGGAATCAGATCTGGATTTGAAGAGGCTCTGTTCCCTGCCAGCTCTGGGACCTTAAGCAAAGCTCTCTAAGCCCGAGCTTCCACGCTTGTTGAAAAGGGATTATAAAGCACTCACATGTAGAAAACCAAAATGGGCTAATGAACATTGAAGCACCCAAGACAGTGTTTTGAAGGTGGTAAGTGTTCAATAAATGTTAATTCCCTTTTTAAGATGGTCGTAATTTGACTTGCTGCATGCATATTGAGGCCAGTGAAACACAAATGAAATTATTATTTGCCACCCTTCCAGTGACTGAAACTAATGGCCAACATATAGCCTCCTCGGTTCAGGGGGTCCAATTATATTTTTAAGAGAGGTGTTGGTATACTTACAGTTTCTATCATAACAAAATCTTGTTATTACTTGGACTCTAAGACTTTCCTTTTATGTGGCTGTGCTTTGTTAGAGCAGAGAAAGGATGTGACTTTAATTCTGGTTCCAAGAAAAGCGAATTTCACTACAATAAACTAGTTGAAAATTCTTTACTGTTGAATAGCATATTCCAATCCACGCCTAGGTTAACATGCCAGTTTTAGCAAGATATGATAAAGCTAAATGGAAGGTTATAAATTTATGATTTCTTCGCCCCTGAGCTCACCTGCTTCTTAGTTTCCTGCAGCTTTGCTAGTTTTCTGGATACCTCATGAGTGGCATAGGTTTTATTTCAAAATAAAACCTGGTGTTGCGCTCCAGGGAGAGATGTGGTCAGAGAGCAGAAGGAAGGAATGATGCAGGTCTGGGAAGCACTGGGCTCTCAGCTCAAGACGTGCAGACCTTCCTGGTGAATGAACCAAGTGGTTCAACTGATAACACAAGTATGGACTCCACAAAGGTATGGAACAGATTGTTTCCACTCAGATCATTCTAATAAATGTTCATACATAATAGCAGCTCCGTAGAAGAGGGTTTCAAATTTTAAAGCTCAGAGATAGCAACAAGGACCTACTGTATAGCACCCGGAACTATACTCAATATTTTGTAATAACCTATGTGGGAAAAGAATCTGAAAATGAATATCTATGTCTTTATCTATATCTATATCTGAATCACTGTGCTGTACACCTGAAACTAACAAGACATTGTAAATTAACTATAGTTCAATTAAAAAAAGAGATCTCTTTAAGAATCAAATTACTTGAAAATCTTCAGAAATGTAAGTCTTCAGAATAAAAATCACACACACACACACACACACAGACACACACAGACACACACACACACACACCCCTTTGGATATAATTCCAGAAAGTTTGGTATGGCCTAGTGGTTAGGCCTACGAGTTTTAGCCTGGATCCAGACAGCCTGAATTAAAACCCTTACTCTGCTGCTATATAGTTATAGACTTTCTGCAAGATATTTAATCTCTTTTCATTTTCCTCATGTTCAAAATGGAAATAAAAATGGCACCTATCTGACGGGGCCATGATGAGGTTTAAATAAGATAAGTAATGTGAAGTGGGACATTGAGTGCTTTGTAAATTTTTATTGTGATTATTTTAAGGGAGTTACAGGTCCTTAAAGCCTCTTTGTGGATTCCAGGTTCAGAATTTCTGCTATGAAATCGGGAAAGAGTTAAAACCAGCTAAGGACAATCCACCTACCATGAAAGCAATAAGGTCCTATTAAAGTAAAAATATCAATAAAAGGGCATTAAACAACTAGGTCTGCTACCCTGCCTGGCCCTGAGCAGGCAGGACAATGGGTCCAGCCACAGGCCCCTGTTCTTTCCAAGGAGCACCAGCCTGTACCAGCCACAAGATCTTGGCAGCAATGGCTTCTCTCTGAACTTGAGCAAAACAGCTTCTTGGCTGCCTGAACCTTACAACACTATTGTTCTGTTCCTGACATAGTCTTTACAAGGTCCCAGGTATAAGAAAGGGCTGTTAGAAGGTTTTAATGAGAGGACACGCAAGTAACCCACTTTCAGGACTGACATACAATAACCTCTCAATAAGTGTTGTCTCTTTCCATGGATGAGGAGAGAGAGTGACTTGGCTTGACAAATTCACAGCGCCGGGAGAAATTCTACTGACACTCAGGGGAATGCCTAAGTTATGTAGTTTAACTAAGTATGACCTGAAATAAGGAGGCTTTGAGAGGACATTTCTTTAGGGATTATACAGAGATTTTGCTGGTGTGATGTTATTTTCTCTTAAGATTTTGACTTGTGCTTTAAGGTGTCCTACTTTCATCCAAGTAGACTCTTTAGCTAAATTAGTACTATTTGAAATGCTTGGAATATCTAGCAGCCAGCAATTTCAGATAAATTCACCTTTAGTAGGAAGTAGCTTTGAATTGAATAGTGCCTGAATGTTCTGTATCATACTGTTTTGTTCAGAAAGATGATCCCAGAAAACAACGGAATTAAATTACTTTAATATATTCATTTCTGTATCCCCAGCACCAAACACAGTTCTGACACCATGTGTAGGAAATTAATAACTATTTATTGAATGTGTATGCTATACCTAGACTTCAACAACCACTTAAAGGAATCCCTCTGTTTAACACAGGTTTTATTCCTGGACCAGCTGAGGGGGAATTAACTATGCAAACACATGCCATGGCTGATATGATGCACAAATTGTAGCTCAACAGCATTCAGGAGAACAGACACTTCCTAATGGGGTCTCTCAGCAGATGGGCAGCAGAATCGCTATTTTATCTGAAGCAAGACTCACTGATACTTTTTCAACTGGTCCTACCAGACTCTCTGGGTAGGTCTTGCTGCCTGTGACCTCAATTCAGTTTCAACCATAGTGGCGTGTATGGATGGAGAAAAAAAAAAAAAAAAAAGGAAAATATCTAAGTAAACAGAATTTAGCCATGTCAGAAGGGACAACAGGACAAATCACAATCAATAATTCACCAACAATACCAACCATTTAAAAGTATCCATTTCAATTTGCCAGTGCAGGAATAATGACATAGACATGATGCCAATGAAAACAATGGCAATAAATTAGTGTTTATGGAGGATTTGAGAATTGTGCTAAATACTTTTGCATGGCTTATTTTACTAAATCCTCACAACAATCCTACATGGAGAAAACTAGTATTTCTCTCCCCTCTTTATAGATAAGAAAACTGAGGCAGAGAGAAGTTAAGTCAATTACAGACAGATTAGAGCTACAGTCAAAGCACCAAGGTCAAAGAGACTTTTTCATCGTCATACCAGTATTTCTCACAGTGTGGCCTTAGACCATCTGCCCCAGAATTAACTGGTTGCTTGTTAAAAAGAATAGTTCTAAGTCTTATTCAGAGCTACTGAATCAGTCTTAAGGATGAAAACCAAGACTCCACATTTAAAAACACACACACACAGTATTTCTTATGCACACCATATTTTTCTATGCAGCACGGATTTCATAGAATACTATTGCTACATGAACCAGACTGAATAAAATGATTCTCATTTTACCATAGAGGCCCTACTTATAAGAGTCAAAACACATCACCACACTTAAAGGAAACACTGAAATATTCCCTCCCACCAAAAATTGTCTCAACCATTGAAACCCAAACTGTTTCTCTACTGAATTGATAACACAAATGTAACTGCTTTTGACCAGTCTTGGAAGATAGATTTTTGTGCTATTCAGTCTTCTGTATGGAACTTGAGCCTTAATTTCCCATCTGTAAAACAAAAGTGTCTGGCTAGATAAAATATTATGAAAATTCAGATTTTATTAAATACCAATTACAAATGATTGTCCTTAAAAAAAAGAGAATTCACTATAATATTTTTGAAAAAGCAATTTTCTTTAAGTAGGGTTGAAATATGTTTCTTAAAATACCTAGCAATAAAAAAATGGAAAAAATCAAGGAAAAAAAAAAAGAAAAGAAAAAAAAAAACCTGGCAATATAGTGTGTATTGAGGGATTAATAAACATTTAAGCTCTTTGGTCCAGTAATGGTATTTCCAAGAATTTTGCCTAATTACTCAGATACAGATTAAGATTTCTATAACAAAGATGTTCAATGAACCATTATTTATAATAGAGAAAAAGGAAGAAAGCTTAAATGCCCAACAATTGAAAGAATAGCTAAATAAATCATTTTATTTTATGTAAAATGGATTCTATGCCACCATCAGAATATCAGGTTTTCCTAGAATACTAAATGAAATGGGAAAATACTTATTTCAAGGTAAAGTGAGAAATGCAGAATGAAAAAAATGATATATATAGTCCTGACAGTCATTTGGTACATGACAGTAGGATTTATATAGCAATAAAAATGTTTCAAATGTTCAATCTCTGTGACCTAATTTTTTTGTCCATTCTCTATTTACGTATACATATATGTGTGTGTGTTAGAATATGTTTGTGTATCTACGTGTGTGTGTGTGTGTGTGTGTGTGTGTGTATGTATACTTTAAAAAGTTATGCAGGTGAGAGATTACTACCAGCAACTATATGTCAATAAAATGGACAACCTGGAAGAAATGGACAAATTCTTAGAAAAGCACAACCTTCTGAGACTGAAACAGGAAGAAATAGAAAATATAAACAGACCA
>NC_041221.1:63008561-63009620 GCF_002837175.3 Physeter macrocephalus
AAAATTAATGCACAGAAATCTCTTGCATTCCTATACACTAATGATGAAAAATCTGAAAGTGAAATTAAGAAAACACTCCCATTTACCATTGCAACAAAAAGAATAAAATACCTAAGAATAAACCTTCCTAAGGAGACAAAAGACCTGTATGCAGAAAACTATAAGACACTGATGAAAGAAATTAAAGACGATACAAACAGAGGGAGAGATATACCATGTTCTTGGATTGGAAGAATCAACAGTGTGAGAGTGACTATACTACCTAAAGCAATCTACAGATTCAATGCAACCCCTATCAAACTACCACTGGCATTTTTCACAGAACGAGAACAACAAATTTCACAGTTTGTATGGAAACACAAAAGACCCCGAAAAGCCAAAGCAATCTTGAGAAAGAAAAATGGGGCTGGAGAAATCAAGCTCCCTGAGTTCAGACTATACTACAAAGCTACAGTAATCAAGACAGTATGGTACTGGCACAAAAACAGAAATAAAGATCAATGGAACAGGATAGAAAGCCCAGAGATAAACCCACACACGTATGGTCACCTTATTTTAGATAAAGGAGGCAAGAATATACAATGGAGAAAAGACAGCCTCTTCAATAAGTGATGCTGGGAAAACTGGACAGCCACATGTAAAAGAACGAAATTAGAACACTCCCTAACACCATATAGAAAAATAAACTCAAAATGGATTAAAGACCTAAATGTAAGACCAGACACTATAATACTCTTAGAGGAAAACATAGGCAAAACAGTCTATGACATAAATCACAGCAATATCCTTTTTGACTCACCTCCTAGAGAAATGGAAATAAAACCAAAAATAAACAAATGGGACCTAATGAAACTTAAAAGCTTTTGCATGGCAAAGGAAACCATAAACAAGATGAAAAGACAACCCTCAGGATGGGAGAAAATATTTGCAAATGAAGCAACTGACAAAGGATTAATCTCCAAAATTTACAAGCAGCTCATGCAGCTCAATATCAAAAAAACAAACAACCCAATCCAAAAATGGGCAGAAGACCTCAATAGACATTTCTCCAAAGAAGAT
>NC_041221.1:63009883-63064647 GCF_002837175.3 Physeter macrocephalus
AATCCCACTACTGGGCATATACCCTGAGAAAACCATAATTCAAAAAGAGTCATGTACCACAATGTTCATTGCAGCTCTATTTACAATAGCCAGGACATGGAAGCAACCTAAGTGTCCATCGACAGATGAATGGATAAAGAAGATGTGGCACATATATACAATAGAATATTACTCAGCCATAAAAAGAAACAAAATTGAGTTATTTGTAGTGAGGTGGATGGACCTAGAGTCTGTCATACAGAGTGAAGTAAGTCAGAAAGAGAAAAAAGAATACCATATGCTAACACATATATATGGAGTCTAAAAAAAAAAATGTTATGAGGAACCTAGGGGCAGGACAGGAATAAAGAAGGAGACGTACAGAATGGACTTGAGAACGGGGAGGGGGAAGGGTAAGCTGGGATGAAGTGAGAGAGTGGCATGGACATATGTACACTACCAATTGTAAACTAGATAGCTAGTGGGAAGCAGCTGCATAGCACAGGGAGATCAGCTCAGTGCTTTGTGACCACCTAGACGGGTGGGATAGGGTGGGAGGGAGGGAGATGCAAGAGGGAGGAGATATGGGGGTATATGTATATGTATAGCTGATTCACTTTGTTATAAAGCAGAAACTAACACACCATTGTAAAGCAATTACACTCCAATAAAGATGTTAAAAAAAAAGTTATGCAGGAAATAAACCAACCTGTTTGTATATGACGCCTATCCCTGCATGCTGCTGTTGCAGGTTATTTATATATTATAACATGTATTTTCTGTAGTTCTCGATTTTTCCACAAGGAACATGTGTTTATTCTGTACTTAGAAAAATATATTATTACAAAATAATTCAATGAGAAACTCCTTTTGGAAATACCTTTATGATGCAGAATGAAGCATGTCTGCATGTTCCTGGCTAACAAAGAGGCCTCTGAGGCAGGCCTCACCAATGTTCCCAATGGCAGTGAATTTGGTGGTAATTGTGCCGTCAGGGGAGCTCTGAACTCAAATGTCGCAATTATGAGCTTGGGCACACAAGGACATTTTGGAAGTGGTAGGCAATGTCAGCTTCCGCCAGAAGAATGGTCAAGTGAATGTGTGCTTTTGCTCAAAAAGGAAAGTAATGTAGCCGTAACTGGATATCGTAAATAAGTGATCAAAGGATCCCTAAATAAGCAACATCACATAAGCCTCCTTGCAGCATATTTTTCCTTCTGGGATCTGTGTCAGGCTCACAGACATGAAGGCAGCCAGGAAACTGTTATCTGTTTACCTCTAATTTATTTTTATAACTGCACATGCCAGCAATGGGAGAACACCCTTCTTTAAGAGAAGAGTAAAACTGGCAATAAACCCTCTGAGTTCTTGAAAGATCTTAACAAATCTAAACTTCTTATCATGGAGTTGTCACACTTAGCCTCATTAACACTTTATTTTCAACTGAGTTTGAGTTCATACTTAGGTACGTGTGTATTAGAACCTTGACTTGGCCTCACATCCTGGCTCTGCCAATAGCTTTGTGCCTTTAGGCAGATTTCTTAGCCTCTCTGCATCTTGGTTTTGTCATCTGTAAATGTAGACAGTATGATGCCACACAGGGTCCTGGGAGGTTGGGTGAAAAAATGAGAATCAAGGATGACGCACAAAGCCAGGCACACAGCAAAGACCGAATACAAGTGAACTTGAACCCAGTCTCCTCTCGGTGACTGAAAGATGATTTCAGGCCTCTCAAAGCATTTCAAGGAATAAAGGGATGTAGTCAAACGTGTGTGTGTGTGTGTGTGTGTGTGTGTGTGTGTGTGTGCGTGTGATGAGACATATAGATATAGATATATAGATATTTTAGATTTCTCTAAGACTGGAATAATAACTAATATCTGTTTAAATAACAACTAAACCTTTGAAAATCCTTTATTGTCCCTAGTGAGTTCTGTTCAGGTGACAATGCCCACTGGTCAAAGGCAAAACAATCCATCTCTCTTCTACAGAGTCAGCTTTGTTTGAGCAACACAGTGGCATCTATTCAGAAAGGTACCCATCTTTTTTCCTTTTAAATATTGAGACAAACTTCTCAGAGGTTTCTTTAAAAGCCAATGGCAATGAATATGTTTCAACCTCTGTTTTGCTTCACTGTAGGCTCTGTGTGTGCTTAGGTTATGCAATAAAAATGAGCTTGACATTACAGATATTATTTAAAAACAAACAGAACAACTACACGGAATGATGTTGATAATTCTGTACTCATTATTCATTATCCTAATAAAAACACATAAATGTCTGAAAAGAAATAGACAATTATCCATTAGGCCTTCTATCTCGTATTAAATAACAGTGGTTAATGTCATAGCCCTAGTCAAAACCAACTCTGATATTTATAAATCCGATTTTAAAATATATCACCAGATGGGGACTATATTAACATTATGTGATATTTTCAACCATGATGACTAAACGTTCTATAATTTGTATATGGCTGCTCTTATTGAGAGAAGAGAGACCATTTATGGAAGTAAATGTTTGTTCTACATTTGTAAACATGTTCTACATGTTTGTTCCCCCTTGAAAGGAAGGCTGGATCTACATGAAGTCAACATACTAATAAAAGCAATGAAATTAGTCAAAAATCTGGAATGCTCATTTTTATAGTTCCAGATGCTGATCTTCACCCAGATAAAGTGTGACTATTTTATTTCTTTTTCAGAATTCCAAAATTAAATATTTATGTCATTCAAATACATAGATAAATACTCTATCGCAGTGCGTATGTGTGTGTGTTTGTGTACATGTACATACTCGTATGCATATGTTATGGGATGAGAATCCAATTAAATTCGTAAACTTTATTTCAGTTACAAGCCATAATGCTTACATTATACATTTTGCCTGTAAAACCACCTACACTCACATACACACACATCCATGCACCATTATTATATGGCTTTTTACACTACTTTTTTTTGCACTCCTTCAACTAATAATACAGTGTTAGATGTCAATTATACCTCAATTTTATTTTTTTAATTTAATTTTATTTATTTGTTTTTTTATACAGCAGTTTCTTATTAGTTATCTATTTTACACATATTAGTGTATACATGTCAATCCCACTCTCCCAATTCATCCCACTACTACCACCACCCCCACCACTTTCCCCCTTTGGTGTCCCTACTTTTCACATTATTGTGTATACTTGACCTCATTTGATCATAACAGGAACCACAGTCTAATTGAAATACATGCCTCTGCCATGAAACTAAGTCAGTTAATTAGTGACTGTAGGAGCAGTTGATTTATAGGACTATCTACCCCACAGCCATGCTAGCTGAGCTAATTAATGACATGTGTCCTGCAACCCTTGTTAAATTAGTGAATGCTCTTCCATTAAAAGGCACACAGTAAACAATCCCTTAAAAGGGCAACATCGTGATAGGTTAAATATTTCACTCAGATACATAATTTAGATGACCAGATCATCTCTCCTACTTTTAAACAGAACAAAGGTCACATTAGCACACAGCATTTGTTCAATAAATAGTTTTAATGAATAAAGACATGAACGTATAAATATCTTCTTATAGTAAAATGTTTATGTCGCTAAAATCTAGAAAAAGCAAAGACTAATGTTCATTTATTCACTATTTTAGCTAAAAATATTAATTTTCCCTTTACGGTTATGCAAAGCAAAAGCAATTTTCAGTGTGAAAATTATGGGTTTTATACTCTGTCACAGAGTTCTCTTAAAGAGCTGTTCTCATGATCTGTACACTACGCATGTATATTGTGGTGACTCTAGATTGAATCATGGGCTACTTCAAGAGAGAAATTAGAATACTTTAGAGTGAAGGCTGAAGTGTTCAACTACTTCCTACTAACAATTAATCTGCAATAATGATCAGTTATTTCAGAAGTTAAACTCTAAGTAAGCAGGAAATGTGATTCTTTATTTTAAAGATGACTTATACCTTATTTTTCCTGTAATATATTATTGTACAGCTTAAAGTCTATCCTTAATTGATACAAGATCAAAATGGGAAAAAACAAAGTCCCTCAACCAACAGCTAAACAAGCACCCTAGAGTGTATACTGTCCCTGATGGTTATCTTCTAAAAACAGGACAAATATTGGGCATGATTCTTGTGAAAACAGAGTAGAGTGCTGATTTTCAGGAGCTGGGTTAGTATTTTCAAAGTCTGTGGGCACCATCGTGCGGAAGAAGCCTACGTGTACTGAGTAAAGCAGAAACAAGAGGTCCTGCCCATATTCACTCACAGCGATGGGCAATCTCAGCTTCCCAGAGCCTCCATAATGGACACTTCAGGAAGACAAGGGTGGGGTAGTTTGCTCAGACTGAATACAATGGCTTTTCACATGCATGAAATCTGCTGTGCAACGTTTGACTGGTGGATGTTTTTTAAATAGAAATGGAATGTAGCCCTAGGCTACATTATTGGTCAAAGATACCCTCTATTATATATTAGAAACTTGCTTGAAAAATGGAAACTTGCTGAAAGGTGACCTGGATCGCAGGTTCTGCAACCTGAGGTCACTTGAACCTCACCTGTTGCTCTGCTCCTACCCGTTCTCTAGGAATAATTTTGATTTTAAGCAGGAGCGAATTTAGGAGCCCTTCAGCATCACTCTGGGAGACGGCATCACACTTGCCACGGTCACTTCGAATGTATGCCTCATCTCATTACTTGCTTCCTCCTTGGTTCCGTGTGCCTGTCTTCCTTTTCTGAGACTTCAGTTCATATGACGTCCAGAGGTAGGCTTGGCTGTTCTGTTCCTATTCTATCCCTGAAACGTAAGCTGGTTTACAGAACTCCCTGGGGTCACATGATCTAGACCAGTGATCTCCAATCTTATGGGAGAGCACATTTCTAAATGCAAGCACCTCCATTTGGTGTTTATTTTTAATAAATTATGTTATATTCTTGCATTACTATACCAAATATGATCTACTTTATGAAATATACTACAAAGATAAATTCTGAGAGGATGAGAAAAAAATATACCATTTTCTTTCCACATTCCACTAAGTTGTCTTGTCCACACTCTGGGCATATATTTCTAAGAATCACCTGCTCTGAGCCACTTGTTAGGACACTAGTATGTTTTGTCCCCAAACAGCAGTTGGTAGATGATATTGCCATCATGCCTGCCAGATGGAATTCCCCAGCCCCTCTGGGTGGTCCAGTGCTCTTGCTTTCATCTACCTCCTCCACCCACCTACCACCAGGTCCCACCAATCTCTGCTTTATCCTAATGAAAGGGCTCATTCTAGCTTCCAATCTCTCTCATTTTGCCTTATACTAATATAATTAACTTATCAAGTCTGTGAGGTAAGAAAGGATAAAGGTTTCTACAAAGGTGAGCAAATGGACACAAGCAATAAAAAGTTCTTGAAGGTAAATGTAAAAACAGTTAGACAATTACAATAGTTTAATATAGTATGTTTCTATCAATGAACTGCATAGGCTTTTAAAATTATTACTGGTTTCTTTTAAGATGTTAATTGTAAAATGTAATTTTATAACTGACAAGTGTACACATGATAGATGACACATACAATTTTATATGTGATACAAAAAAATAAGTAAAGTAGGGAGTATTTAACAAATGGTCCTGGAACATATGCTTAACTATTTGGAAATAAGGTAAACTTGGATCCTTATATTAAAATAAATTCCAAACTGATTAAAGAATTAGGTAAAAAATGAATTCACAAAGAAAACATGGCTAAATATCTGCTTTTAGTAGAGGAAAAAACAGTCATACTGTTAAAGCAAAGAAAGAAGTTATAAAAGAAAAAAAATAGATTTGACTATATAAAACACCATAAACAAAAGTAAAAAGGAACTAAAAACTGGAATATAGGCGCTTCCCTGGTGGCGCCATGGTTGGGAGTCCGCCTGCCGATACAGGGGACGTGGGTTCGTGCCCTGGTCCGGGTGGATCCCACATGCCGCGGAGCGGCTGGGCCCGTGAGCCATGGCCACTGAGTCTGCGCATCCGGAGCCTGTGCTCCGCTGCAGGGGAGGCCACAGCGGTGAGGGGCCCGCGTACCGCAAAAAAAAAAAAAAAAAAAAAACCTGGAATATATAATTACCACAAATGTGGGATGAAAAAGACTCATATATCTAATATGTAAAGAACTTTTACAACCAACAAGAACAACTATATGACCACAAGAGAAAAACAACTAATAGGCAAATAGAAAATTCAAAGAATGGCTAATATTTTTAATTTTGGGAAAAATTAGAAACAGCTTAAATGTCCAACAATAGGCAAATATTTAAATTATGAAATATATTAAGGTAGAATATGTGCATGCATATAAATAGTGTTTCAAATAATATTAAATGATATGGGAAAATGCTCATGATAAAATGTTAAATTTTTAAAAACCTGAAGTAAAAGTACATGAGTCATATGACTGCTATTAGTACCATGTTTGCTTAGAAAAATACTGGAAGAAAATACCTAAGAATTCACAGTGGTCATTTTGGGGAGTGGTGAGTTTATGAGTAATTTGTATTTGCATTTTTCTAGATTTTCAAAAGATCCTAGAGCAGACATTAATTGCTTTTATAACAAAATTTATTTTAATAAAAGAAAATATGTGAGGGTTAGTGTGCCTTGATTGTAAAGAAAATTTAAATTAGTAACGTTTTCCTATTTGAGTAAAATATAAAGGAGTCCTCAACAACTGAACATGGTTAGAATCTGTGAAATATTACACCTTTCATATTTGACTTGGGGGCAAGCCACGACTGTGCTATGCTTTATTTTTAAAAGTTGTATTAAGGCAGTTTCCCATAAGGCAAGTTGTCGGAAAGACAGTACAGCAGAGCGGTCAAGGGTGTGGGCTTGAGTGTCCGGCAGCCTGGGTGGGAGTTTTCACTCCACCATGTGGGGCACAGGGACAGTACACAGGTGACCCTACCTCTGCAAGCTTCACCCGACTAACCAGATACTATCACTGTCTCCCCTCTACAGATGCCTTATCAACCCCATTTTCTAATAACTGAATGATGGCTTCATATGATTATTCATGTCATCTAAACTGTAAATGGAGAAGCAACAGTAAGGAATGGATAGAAAGAGATCCATAAATAAATAAATAACCAATGATACCCTCACCATGGCTTTCTTCACTGGGTGCTTGCAAAACAATGTATATAAGCCAGTGCCAACTCAGCCTGGGTCCTTAGCAATTGCAATTAGATCATGATCAACAGTAGAGTCACATTCTCTTGTCACATTACACATAAAAATGTGAAAGAACCTTGCTTTTTTTTAATGTGAGAGAGAAAAGTAGGCAACTGTGAGGTTTTTATGATACAAAATTCTTTGTTAACTCTGTTGACATTTGGTAAATGAATTACTAGTTGCCTCATGGCAGAAAAATCCCTATTTATTTCTGAAAAGATACTGTGATTAATCAGCATCTTCTCTAAAAATAAACAATAGTCCTGCCAAAGGCAAAATGCATCATGACTTGAAAGGAATAAATTTTGCAAAATGAGATAGCTCGATAGTTAAATAAAATGACATATAATAAGACTTCTCTTTAGTTACAGTCATCTTCAGAAATGAACTCCTCAGGAATAGATTGTTAACAGGCAAGTCAACTGGATGTAATGTTTGTTCTGGTGGCATCTCTGTTAATTCCATCACTCAACCCCTCTCCATCCCCAGACACAGCATATTCCTCATCCCCACAGCAGGATGTAGACAATGATTGAAGAAAAATGTATTCATTTATCCACCCATAGCTTTATTCCTTTGAAAAAGACTTTTTAGCCCTAAGGAACACCTGTTTTATAAATTTCTGATAAAATCAAATTATTTTACATTATTCCTAAAGACTTATTTTTATAGAATCTCTTCTTTCTCTCTTTTCTTGACATACTTTTAAGCTAATCAATACTGATCACTGCCATGATCTTTTTCATTTTATAGAACTAAGTGAACCAAAGTCATGTAGTTTTCAAAATTAGGTTTTGTCAGTATATGTAAAAAAAAAAAAAAAGTTAAGGATTTTGACCATTAAAGGATGCGAAATTATTCTTCTCCAGCTGCAAATCATGCCTTCCCAGCACCGCAGAAGGAACCATCGCTCACTAAGGTGCCATGTCACAGCAGTGCTGAAGAAATAAATGCTTAATGAAAAAATGAGTGAACTCAAGAATGAACAAATCAACAAGCAAATGCAGGCAGGCATGTTTCTATCATTCAATAAGACAAGCTCATTTAACCAAAGACAGAAACCAGAATCTACTGTTTAACCACCAGTAGATTAAATAGAAAAAAACACTATAGGTTCTGTCTTACATAATTAGAAAAACTCACACTAAAAAAAAATCTGATTTTCAAGCACAGGTGAAAGCAAGCAAAGAACCGTTTCAGAGCTACATGATGGATGCTGTGCAGGAAGTAAGGATTTCCTCTTTCAGTCACCAGCACACAATACTTGGATAGACTGTACAGGAAACTGAAGGACTTCAGACTAACCAGCCCTGCTTTCGGCACCTACCACACCTTTCATGTTTATTTTACCCACCTTCCTCTTGTTTCTCAATCCCAGAGTTCACCCAGATGCTCACCCTAGCTTTTGTTTTGTTTTGTTTTGTCTTTGACGTGGATTGGTTTGTATAAAACACTTTGGAAACACTATTTTAGAGTAAGAGCTAAACAATACCTGATTTTTGAAATGATACCTTGGCTTTTAAAGATAGAACGGCAGACATTAATTTTTTTGCCCTAACAACTAAAACTGACACCAGAGTGGGCAGAAGACAGGTTGTGTAGCACTGACACCTCATAGTGCAGGAAGACGGATGCAGAAAACAGATAAAGAAGTCTCTCGCCCGACCAACATTTGTTAGAAGAGTACCAAGAAAATATATCTCTTCTTTTTACATAATGAATCACATTTTCATTTGAAAAATTAATCCGTGCACATAGTAAAAATCCCTCTAATTCAAAATGGTGAGTACTCAGTCCCCTTCCACCTCAGAGGCTCAGAGCAGCCATCTCCTCTCTAAAGGTAGCAACTATTGCCATTGCCTTGAGTGCACACGCAGAAATACGCCGGCGGGTGAAAACATATTCATGTGGGTTGAGAGTCTTTGTATATTTACAAAACCGGGAACATTGTACTTTGACTTTTTCATTTAAAAACGTACCTAGACAATTAAATTAATAATGATGCAGTTATTCCATAGCATAACTTTCTGCTGTAAAAAAAAAGAGTGAGAATACAGCCACTTTGGAAAATAGTAAAAAAAAAAAAGTTAAACATAGACATATCATTGGACCCAGCATTCTTCTACTAGGTACATACCCATGAGAAGTAAAAATATTTTTCCATGAGAAAACTTTTACATAAATGTTCATAGCAGCATAACTCATGATAACCAAAAGGTGAAAACAACCCACATCTCTATCAACTGATAAATGAATAAACTAAAGGTTGTATATCTATACAACGGAATATTATTTGTCATAAAAGGAAATGAAATACTGATTGATACACACTACAACATGGGTGAGCCTTGATAATGTTATGTTAAGTGAAAGAAGTCAGTCAGGAAAGACTATATATTACATAATTGTATTTAAATGAAAGATTCAGAACAGGCAAATCTAGAGAGCCAAAAAGTAGGTTAATAGTTGCTTAGGGCTTGGAGTAGAGCAGGTGACATGAGAATTGGAAGGTGGCAGCTACAGGGTACTGGGTTTCTTCCAGGGAGGTAAAATGTACTGAAATTGATTGTGGTATGGTTGCACAACTGGGTGAATATACTAATAATTAAATAACTGTATACTTTCAATGAGTGAATAATATGGTATGTGAATTATATCTCAATAAATCTCCTAAAAAAAAAAAAAGCAAGAAGCCTCTTCACATACCAACACATTGTCAAGTGAAAAATGGAAGTTGCAGGACAGTGAAAGTATAGACTATGCTTCTTTTTGTGTAAAAAGGGGGAGTGAATAGAACCTAGTCTCATTGTTTGCTTTTATATAAACTCTAAGGGATACACAAAGAAAACTAATGAGTTTTCGAATGGAGACCTCTGAATATGAGTACCACCTTTCCGAATTATCGCAGTAATAATAACAGTAAACATTGCCTGAAGATAGCTCCATACCAGTACATAAGAGACCTTCCTCACAGCTACACAGTATTTCATTACTGTTGTAAAAAATTGTTGAATTAGCCCTATACTGATTGACAGGTTGTTCCTAGTTTTCTATTATAAAAACTGCTGCAGAACATTTTTATACATATATTTTTGCACTTACACACAAGCATATGGATAGAGAAAAATTTTAAAAAGTGGAGTTGCTGGGCTTCCCTGGTGGTGCAGTGGGTGAGAGCCCGCCTGCCGATGCAGGGGACGCAGGTTCGTGCCCCGGTCCGGGAAGATCCCACGTGCCGCGGAGCGGCTGGGTCCGTGAGCCATGGCCGCTGAGCCTGCGCGTCCGGAGCCTGTGCTCCGCAACGGGAGAGGCCCCAACAGTGAGAGGCCCGCGTACCGCAAAAAAAAAAAAAAAAAAAAGTGAAGTTGCTACATTAAAGATACACAATATAAAGAAATCCTCAAATAATGTAACCAAAGAATACCTGTTAAATTTGTTGACAGCTGTAGCAGCTGTAAAAACTCAGAGTTTAATCATAATCACTGAGCAAAATGCATTTTTCTGAAGAAGATTAAATGAAAATTTAGAATTTTCCCATTTTCTGTCACGAGAGCATTAAAGAAGAAGCACAATAAGCTCCTTTGAAAATAAATTCAGACAAAACCCAAATGGTTTATTCTACATAAGCTCTGGAACTTGAGCAAGAGAGGCCTCCCTTTTAATAGGCATGAATTTATTTGAATTCATTATGTGGCTTCCCAAATGCTGTGCACATTTCAAGTGACCTTTCAGCCTCAAAGCAGGAGTCTCAGAGCAAAAGGATGAAGACAATCTCAGTTTCAATGAAGATAAACATCAACTGTCAAGACCCGATTAGACTATTTGAATTCCAAGAAGGCAAAACCGTCATCAAAAAGATGGAAAGCATCAGGGCAGCAGAAAACGTGGTAAAATTTAAGTGTGTGAAGTTTTGATGGTGCAAAGAGATATTGCTGAGTGTCCATGGAACTCAGGGCTATGTTTGGAGGCACTCGCCCCTTTTTTTCCTTCCACTCTCTCTGGCTCATTTTGGAGTTGTTTTTGAGTGGTTCTTCTTAGCTGCATCATCTCTACTTAAACAGACATAGCTGGGCAAAGGAAACTGTTATTCACTATGGTCAAGGAATAGTAGATACCAACTAACAAACTCTTATGGTTGACAGAGTAACAGAGAGTTATACATATACCTTTAATAAACATTAGGTTGTCAAAAGAATGAGAATGCAATATGCTGTATTTCACACTAAAACCTTAATTTACTTATTTTTGGTTATTGTTGTCTTTGTCATTATTTTGTTGTTTTTTTGATCCAGAAAGTACTTGAGAACTCGGAGGATGAGCACAGGGATGATGACTGTGGTGATGATTTGTGACAGGTTTCAGCGTACTCGTTGTCTGAAGCTGATAGAACCCATTCATGAAGTACTGAAGGGTGGAAGGGAAAAAAACACGACTTATGTCTCGAGCAGCCTTACCAGTTAGAACTTCTGTCTTTTGCACTATTCATGTTGTCACGGTGGACACACCCTCCTATCAGCTGAAAGCCAACATTATATCCTCTGGGAAAATTACTCTAACCAGTTGCTAGAACCATGTTTTTACACACATATATCCATTTACCAATTACGATTTGAATTCAAACTTTAAATTTAGCCCATAGAGGTATTAGAACACTGAAATCTACATACTCACAGCAAGAGAAAATTCAACAGTGACTTGTTACCTAAAATAGAGGTAAATCTGCCATAAGGAAACACAGATGCTAGTGTTATGTTTTAAGTGTGATCACAGGGCTAAGTAGTTCTTAGTGATTTCTGGAATTTCTAAAGTTTCCTTGGCTGGGAGGGGCATTGCAGGGCAATGAAAATCTTAAGCCTAATAAAAAATGCTTTCCAATCCTAGCAAGTCAACTCTCGGGAGGCTCTTAAACTTTGTATTAAGAGGAGAAATGTGTAGCTGCATATCATCCTGGGGGCACCTTTACTCCAGAAGGCTCTCCTTCCATCCCTAAGTGATGTTCACTTTCTCTGACCTCAGCCCACCAGGACTCTCAAGAACATTCTAGCACCTGAGGTTAGGCTGGTGCTAGAAAACGACCCAGCCAAAGACCAAAACCAAGGATTGACAGTGGGGAACCCTTCATTTCAAGATTTCCAACTTTCACTGGAAATCTGAATGTGAGGCCCATATAAATGAGTTAATCCTCTTCTCCCCTTGTTTTACTTGACGGGTTCCTTCAGTTCTCAGCTTCCCCAACCACCCAACTAAAGTACATCTCCAGGACACACACACGCACACACACAAACATTAATTTTAGTCCTCTGTGTAGTACTATCTTCACTGCACTTACCATATTGGGAAGCATTTTATTTGTTAATTAAACATAATTAAAAATAATTACTTTTACTCAGTAAGATCCACGAAGGGAGGGAGGTACCAATGTATCCTCAGTGCCTGGCACATAGAAGAGACCAAATATGTATTTGTCTGTATAGAAATATATAGAAACTACCCTACACAAAACTACAGCAAACTGTCCTAAACAAAAAGCCTGGTTGAACTATCTCTCATAAAAAAGCAGTTTATATCTCTATCCTCTTGTGGCATCATTATAGACTACTATTAAAATGTAACTTACATATGTTTAAGCACAGAACAAATTAACATATTTCTAAATACTGTAATATTTAGAAAATAATATCTATTTTTAAGAGGGCTATGTCAAAGAAGGCTTCAGGCTAGATTTAGCTGGAAGTGAGGTTGATTTCCTCCATATTCATGTCAATTTATTTAATAGAATAATAAGTTTAGATCAAGCCAAGATTTACATGTATTAATCTTCATATTAAACAATAATTAGATTTTACCTAGACCTGTTATGACATTTTTTTCAGTAAAATTTCCATTATCATTTCACTTGTGAGAGATCATATACATGTCCTATCTTATACCATTTTGTTAAATGGCCAAAATTCTTACATCCTCAAATAATAACTTGTATCAAAGAGTAACTTGAGTCTAAACTAACATGAAAACTAAGATTAAAACATAAACAAGAAAACATTATTAGGAGGTTTTCCCTCCTAACCATAATAAGCTGGCTAACACTTATTTGGTTTGTCGTGTGCCCAGCTTTGTGCCAAGCAAGCACTTTCTATGAAGTCTTTCATTCAGTCTTTCTAGGAACTCCAAGGATTGTTTTTCCCTGTGTCCAAGATCACCCAGCTTGTGATTGGAGGAGCCTAGTTTTGAACTTGACCTGACTTCAGGACCCTCCCCATCTCCCCATGACCTATTGTTGGCAATTCCAAACTTCCTTGAGTTTCAGCTCTATGACGCCATATCCTGAGTTTTCCTAGGGTCTAAAGAAATAGAAATACTTTGAATGAAGTAAAGCAGATAAGGTCTCACATCTAAGTGATCTCAAGGTTTAAAACTAGCCATTAACTTTTACATGGAACAAAAAAGAGTATCTATAAAGCCATAAAGAACATGACTATCTGGTCTATTCCTCGCGCAGGAAGCTTAAACAGGCTACATCAAACTTTCTGAGTGTTTTTGATTTCTTTTTGTAAAATGGATAAAGGGTTTCTTAGATACCTGAGAAAAAAAGAACTGACTTTCTCTCAAAGATTCCAGATTAAATATCTTTATATGCAGCATAACTTTCCACCTACCCACCTACCAGTAAAAGCAACTCAAAGGTTCTCAGAGACCCTCTCCAAATCTGTCTTAAGTCATCAGAATTACTTTGAGGGACCGGCCCCTATTTTCTAGCGATTGCTCCTCTTACGCACAACTCATATTTTACAAGGAATATTTCTTTCTCCCCAGCAGTATGAATGAATTTATTCAGGATGCTATCCTGAATCAGAAATCGCTAGGATTGAGACCAAACACTACAGAAGTTTTCATGGATTTAACGTCCTTTCCCAACAAACTTTATAGGAAATCACAAGTTCCAACATGAGTTGATATGCAAGGCACTACCTTTGCTTTTATCAGACTACCTGAATGTACTCTCTCTTAGCCAGAACAGACTGTCACCCATTTAAAAAGATTGTCCTGAGAGATTTTCTTTTTTTTTCTCTCTCTCTTCAAATAGAGTGACATTCCAATTTGGGCACTAAAGAATACAGAAAGTCAGGGACTGGCGGTCCAGTGGTTAAGAATCCACCTTCCAACGCAGGGGACGTGGGTTTGATCGCTGGTCGGGGAACTAAGATCCCACATGCCATGGGGCAACTAAGCCCGTGCATTGCAGCTACTGAGACCTCGTGCTCTGGAGCTCTGGAGTCCGCATGCCACAACTAGAGAGAAGCCCGCGACGCAGCCAAAAATAATAAATTAATGAATAAATAAATATTTTAAGAAAGAATACAGAAAGTCAAAGAAGACTTTAAAAGCAATTTTTATTCAGAGATATTTCAGAAAACAATAGGTATTCATTTGGTATTCAATTAAGTCTTGCTTTGAAGGCTAGAGCTTCTTTATGTGAAATTGAAATTTACAGGGTTGGTTATACCTATGCAATATTGAGGAAGCAACTGAGCGAACATGAAATGCCTTGAGCGATTGGCACCAAGGGAATTTAGTACTTTAAAAATTTGGGGAAGTCCAGGCTTGCATGTACAGGTCTGTATTCGAACTTTACCTATCTCTTGTGTATACATTCACCAACATAAAAATGGCATGAACCATGGAAGCAAACAGGTTTGTTGCTTTGAACAAATTATCTAGTTTATTGAAGTAAATTATCTAAATGTTGCTCTGTGTATTGGAAATTTATGACTATTAGGGTACGACACATGGGTGAAATTTAAAAGAATGAACGTCTGTGCTTTATACATGAAATTACCAACAGAACAAAACTAGAAGTAGAAAAAAAAAAAACAATTTCAAAACTAGTCATTTAAGAAGGGGTGACCAAAGGTATAATGCTGGGAGAAGTAGTAGATTCAAGTGAGAAATTAATTTGTAATTTAATTAAAATCTTATAAATAAACTTTATAAAGTTTATAAACAAAATCTTATAGTTTTTCTGACTACTGGCTAAAGTTTATAAAAGTTATTTATGGAATTGCCCACAATATGTACTGAAAAGTTACAGTATACTAAATGGGGTGGGTTCTAATGTCAGACTGAGTTCAAAACTAGTTAATATATAGCCAGAGCTGTTATAATTGCACAAAAATACCAGTAGTCCAGATTTTTGATGGAAATCATGTAATAATATGGTTCACTGTGAAAGTCTGATAATAATTTGATATTTTGCTGGCAAACGGGTTTTCCACTGTTGTGTGGTCCCCTTGTATGGCAGCTGTAATCACTAAGGGCAAATCCTTTACACTGAACTACAGTGGGACACGAATGGCATTTTCTTCTGATTTCTACATGGAATCTGGTCTTTGACAGTTCTTTCCAAAGCTCCTTTTAGATCCCTATTTGATGACATGACCTTAGTTAGATTAATGCAGTTGAAGCCACGGATTATGCAAGATGTTTACAGGAATATAACTGCACTCAACCATGGTAATAATAAAATGAGTTTATTTACAGAGCTGGCAAAGAAGCTAGTAGCAGTCATTTGTGGAAAGGATAAGTTTATTTCCCTTATTAGTGAAATAGAGCCCACAAACATTTTTCAAAACTTAACTAGGACCTATAAAAACTAAAGTCTCCTGGAGATTATCTGTGAAGACACACATTTTGGCAATAAATTAAACTATGTCAAATGCAATCTGAGTTATTTTTGTTTAAACTTCATTTCTCCCTTTTTTTCTGATGCTCCCTTCTCATGTTCTCTTCCTCTGTACATTAAAATTCCCTAGTTTATATATTTCTGCTTGAAAAATTAAAAGCTAAATTCATCTAAATATGAAAGAAATCTGTTGGTTTTAAAACTTATTTAAATAAAATGAACTTAAATTTTTAACTTGGCTGACATGGCCTTGTTAGGAGGTGAGTGGATAAACAATTTACCTAGAATGAAAATATCCCGCTAGCCCAGGGAAAATATTTGGTTTAAAAAAAATCAAATATTCCAGATTTATTTCATATAACCCCACCCCAAATTTAAGCAGTGAGGTTTTAAAATTATTCTGTTCACCACGGGATTTTTGACAGCAACTGAGCCGCTTTTAAACTATAAATGTACTTTTATCATGAAAGTAAAAAATATCCCAGGGATATAGAAAAATGTTAAAATAGAAATCCTCTGCCCCACAGGAATAGTTTAGAAAGTCACTGGATTGGAAATTTTATGAAGGTGAGGGCTAATACTTCATCAGTGTCTTTCTAAGAGCCATCAGGGTGCCTGGGGTAGAACTGAGTTAATAAACATTGTTAAGTGAAGCAATGAAAAATGCACGATGGACTTCCTTGGTGGCGCAGTGGTTAAGAATCTGCCTGCCAACGCAAGGGACACGGGTTTGAGCCCTGGTCCGGGAAGACCTCACATGCTGCGGAGCAACTAAGCCCGTGTACCACAAATACTGAGCCTGAGCTCTAGAGCCCGCGAGCCCCAACTTTAAGAATCTGCCTGCCAACGCAAGGGACACGGGTTTGAGCCCTGGTCCGGGAAGACCTCACATGCTGCGGAGCAACTAAGCCCGTGTACCACAAATACTGAGCCTGAGCTCTAGAGCCCGCGAGCCACAACTACTGAAGCCCGTGTGCCTAGAGCCCGTGCTCTGCAACAAGAGACGCCATCACAATGAGAAGCCCATGCACCACAATGAAGAGTAGCCCCTGCTCGCTGCAACTAGAGAAAGCCCATGTGCAGCAACGAAGACCCAACGCAGCCCCCCAAAATAAAATTAATTAAAAATAAATAAAGTATTAAAAAAAAAGAAAACTGTACTTTTGCAACTAATAGAAGAGCTACAGAAACAAAACTCTTCTGTAAGGACTATACATTTGAAGCTATAGAATCAGATTACATGGTCGAGTGGCTAGAAAATGATCTTGTCTGACACTAAAAACAAATCACTTTCTCAATTACTAAGGATTAGGCCTTAATTTCTTAGCATTCCAAAAAATTTAAATCTAGAAGTGTGGTAAAGCTAAAAGCAACTTAATAGTGGGAAAAGTGCATAATCCAGGCAGGAACGCTAACCCTGACTCTGGAGGTCAGAGTTCAACTCCATTTGTTAGGGCGCTAGGCCACACTTGGGTCTCTGACTCAGCATCCCAGTTACAGAATCTGTCTGATGGGACAGCTGTGTTTGGCTTCAAAAGGCTGACAATGAAGCTGGGGTGAGCCTGAAGTGGTGGTCGTGGTCCTCACCCCCAGCAGGTCTCTCAGATGGAGAGACCACTGCATTGATAGAGTTAGAGAAGGTCAGCCACGTCAACTGGCTGATTAACGTGTGCAACACACATCAGCATCTGTACGAACCATTCACGACTAGTTGATGGTCCTGAGATGAGTCACTCAGGCAAGGAGAAGATGTTGAGGAAAACTGGGAAGTGTAGATTCTAGAACAGGAGACTCGTGAGGGAATGAGGAAAAGTGTTGAGGCTGGAATTACTAGTGAAGGTGGGAAACTAAGGGTGAAGCCCACAGGAAACAGGCAAACATCCTCCCCGATCTAATACTTGACAATTCCTTGCCCCAGAGAGTAAATTCTGACTCCGCAACTCACTCAGTACAATCCCTAGCAGAGTGCCATCTATTAAAAGAAAATTAAACATAAAAACAGATTGGAACGTTTTCTTGGTGATGTAAAACCACTCTCTGTTCTCTCTGCATGCACCAGACAGATGTGGAATGCTGCTGATGGGACAAGCACTGTGCTGGGCGCACAGGTACAAAGATGAATAAACCCAGTCTACCCTACAACCCATTCACAGTCCCAGAGGACAGGCAGGCAAGAAAGCTGACCATTGTTGCAATGTTTCAAGAGCTGTGCTAGAGAAATGGACCCAGTCTCCTGAGAACACATAGAAGGGCATTTTCATTCTGAATGGGGAGGCTAGGAAGGCTTCCCAGAAGAAACGTCCATTGAGGGTGAATCTAAGCAACAGAGTTTGCACGTGAACTTGTATTCAGATGATTACGGTAAATTGAAAACAGTTTTAAATGCTCATATAGGGCTTCCCTGGTGGCGCAGTGGTTGCGCGTCCGCCTGCCGATGCAGGGGAACCGGGTTCGCGCCCCGGTCTGGGAGGATCCCACATGCCGCGGAGCGGCTGGTCCCGTGAGCCGTGGCCGCTGAGCCTGCGCGTCCGGAGCCTGTGCTCCACAACGGGAGAGGCCACAGCAGAGGAAAGCCCGCATACCACAAAAAAAAAAAAAAAAAAAATGCTCATATAGTCCTATATACCAAACTGTGATCCAAGCAATTAGCATAAATAATTTTTGCCCTGAATTTACATTTCACACAAAAGTTTGCTTAATTAACTATACATGAGTGAGAATGAATGAACTACAAACAACTACATCAACATGGGATAAACACTCAAACATCTATTTGCAGGGGAAAAAAACCCAACCAGCCACAAAATAGTAGTACAAACTGTATTACTCCTTTCACCTAACATTCAAAAGTAGAAAATAGTATTCTGTGCTTTTTGATATCAGGATAGTTGTTATACCTGGTGCTGATGGGCAGTGTCTGAAAGAGGCACAGAGGTGGCTGTAGAGTTACCGGTAGCATTATTTTTAATCTGGATGGTGATTATAAGGGTAGCCACTGATAATTAGAATTACTAATTTTTCTTTCTTTCTTTTTCTGGTTTGCAACATCCAAAAAGAGTTGTTATGGTTTATGACATGCACACGTTTTTCATAGGTGACAAATGACCAAAAACATGTCAAAAATTTCTAAAAAGTATACATGCATATTTGTATGGATGTACAAATACTGCTTTTGATACAACTTCATTTGCATGCAAATTTAATGGCAGAGTTTAGATATAAAGAATTATGAGATCACCAGGGCCACTTAAATGGCAAACAGCCATACTATGCTCCTCGTCTCTCTGGTGGCATCACCGATTGACGGCAGCACTTTTTCTGAGTCCCAGTGCAGCCCCCAGTACTTTATTCCATGTGGCTACTACTAACTGACCACAGATGAAAATGATAAGCCACCTTGCTTTTAAACAATGAGGACTGTCTAATTCTTTTGTTATTTACATGAGAAAGACCTTACAGTTAAGGACAAATTTCAATGTATTTCTAGGTCAGGGTAAAATTTCACCCCTAGGTATGTAAAATGATTTTCCCAATTATAATCACACCTTTATAAAGGCATGTTTGCTAACAGCAAGTTTGCTGCTTTCTGTCTTTTACATTACCGTGGAAACACTGACTCATATACAGTTAGATGCAATTTTAACAAAAGGACTCAGATAAATAATTGGGAATATTTTTTCCAAGCAGAGATTCAGGGAATCTTTAGTGACTCAGTTTTTTCCTTCCCTCAAGGTGGTTAACTCCACCCTCAATCACACTTTTTAACCCAATGTACAGTTGTTAATTATAACAAAGTAATACTTTTACACATTTTTATTGGTAACTACTCATAATAAAATAAGTAGATACCAGAGACAATGGAATACTAATTAACGGCTCTCACAAAACCACTGGATTCACTACATTTCTAGCCTCTGTGCTATTCAGCTCATCCTGAAGCAATCATACTCTGGGCCATAGAAACAGATCTTCTAAACAGATCCACTTTTTTGCCTGTTGTCTTTCTAGAAACAGATGGAGAAAGACGCTTAAGACCTTTTTTGCTATGCTAGGATGGCAGGATAAACTAAATAGGAGTCCTACCCAGTCTGGGATCTGCTTAAGGAGTAGAAGCCAGCTACAGAGATAACAATCTGTGAATTAGGAGATAACAATCTGTGAATTACACAACCCAGAATGCATGTCAGGACCAGAGAAGCAGGGGATCTAGAGAGGTAGGGAAGCCCTGGCAGTGAGATAGAGTAACACAGAACCACCAGGAGGCCCCAAGTAGGAAGGTTACGTGGAGAAAGTCTTTACACAGATGCATCTATGGATAAAGTCCAGGCTCCCAGCCATTCCTGTGAGATTAACCCCCTGCCTGGACTGCTGCCCTAGAGGATTCTGACCGGTTTTTAAATAACTAGATCAGAGGCATTTTAGCTTTCAGTTGCTTACTTCTTATTCTGCTACCTTCTCTATGTAGTTTACTTCTTTGATCCACCCACCTGAATAGAAGTAAATCTTCTTTGAATCACAGTGTGAATGTGATTTATCCAGAACACCTAGCTTCTGTATAAGTGCTCCGTTTGAGGTGTGCCCAAGAAGACTGCCTTATGGAAAAGAAGCCCTTATAGACTGAATCAGTTTCACACTTATAGTTCTTGACTATTTAAAAAGTACCACTAATATACAAACTTGAAAAATACGTAATACACGCTAACATTTCCTGGTACTCACGAGGAATCAGCTACTGTGCTAAGGACTTTAATTAATTTTAATTGAGTTAATTAACTCATTTGACATATTAACATATATACATTACTAAAGGTAACATTTAATAATTTTAAAAAGCATGTGAATCCATGAAATTCTCTTATGTGCCACGCAACAATGGGCAAAGCAAGTTCGCCTCACTAACTTATAAAATGAGGAATGATAAGAATGGGTGCCTCACAGGATCTATGATGGGACTTCATTGGATAATTCTTGTCAAATGCACAGCCTGGTACCTGCCACACAGAAGCACTTAGTAAATAACAATTACCACGATTTTTATTTCTGTGGAGACTATATTAGGAGAACAGAGAGGAGTGAAGTTACAATGTCAAGACATGGATTTTAGCAACTTAATTAGCTATGTGACTTCCAAAAAATGTAGTGATCAGAGTTCAGTTATCTGGGCAGGACTTTGGTGAAAGCAGTGTCTTAAATTTCCTTCAGGAGATCGCTGAGGTCTCATCTGCCATACCTCTCCGTACATATTCCTCCAATCCAATTTTTTGAGAAGTTATGACAGAATTATCATGGTGTTAGCTAACTTCACAAATATAAGTTTAAGAATTACATTAAAATCCCATACAAATTATAAATAGAAGTGCTTTCACACATTTGGCTGACAAAGTTTTAGCTCTCTATTTCACCTCAAACTTCATGTTTGTTTTTAGAAAATATTTCTCCAACAAAATCTGTTGCCACAAAATCACTGACATTGTTTCTAACCATTTTTCTTGACCCTACTTGACTAGAAATGTTAAGCAAAACCTGTCCACTTCCAAAATATGGTCAGGGGTGGGGAGAATTAGATTATAGGTTATTCTCTGTAGTCCCATTCATTTCCAAGATTTTATGGTTCTACTCACTGGTCAAATGCCAGAGAGGAAGAAGACAGTGCAATTTATAGTCCGGCCAGTGGGAGAGGGTCAATAAATTGAACGCATCAGGAACTAGCTAGATCTCTAGAGAACGAATCTGGGTCAAAGTCCACTTTCTACTTCTCCATCCATCTCTATGGTCCATGGTGGAAGGCTTGTGTGCAAATCTTGAGAAAGAAGGCAGACAAATACAAAAGATATTTGTTCTTGAGTTGCACACGATTAAAAGGAGAAACTTGAACAATCTAGGACAGGAAGGAAAGGTACAAAGCAGCAGCCTACTGACCACTTTTGGAATGCCAGGAGGCATGGGCCGTCAAAGCAGTGGAGATAGTGGCGAAAAGCAAATAAAACAAGAACAACAACAACAAATGTGGGATTTAGAATTAGACCATGTTTCCTTCAGCGCTGCGATTTAAATACAAGTTTTATCTCATATAGTTGTTATGAAGACATAATGAGCTACATCATGTACAGCACCAAGTCCAGTGTCTGACAAACAGTAGGTGCTTAATATTGTACAGCTGTCCTCATTACAATGGTCACCACTCCGATTACCACTATAGATTTAGGAGCTGCTGTCCTAGCTAGCTGGTGATCTAGTTGCCAATCATTTACCTGCTGTTCCATGACAAAGCTGTATCAGATGAAACATTACAGCAGTGGCTGTCTGTATACCAGAATGCCATTGGTTAAAAGTTGACAGATTCTGCAGGAATTTATCCTAACTAAAATAGTATCAGTCATATAAATCCCTTGACACAAAGAAGAAATTCTGTACCACACTGCAGTGGAATAAAATCATGGATGTTAGGAATTATTACTTTCTGTATTGCATATATACATGAATATTTCACACATATTCATTTTAGAAAGTTGAATTTCTTATCTTGAGTGTATTTTAAACAGGATAGAGAATTAGACACAATGGGAACACTCTTCTATGTGAGGCTTGAAAACAATTACATATTGAAACTATGTTTTATGAAACCTTTCTTTTAACAAGTCACACTGGTGCCATCTCTACAATTCAGAATGAATATTTTGCAATATAAAATGAAAAAAGACCATGAAGTCACTTACTAGCAGTTTTCAAACATCATAAAGGAGAATCTACTTATCTACTGACTCACTACCCCTGATAACTAGGAAGAAATAGGTTAAAATTTAAGCAAGGGAGATTAGTATTAGATATAAACAAAACGTCTGAACTGTGAAGGTTGTAAAACATCAGCACTTTTCCAGTAAGGAAGCTTTGGAAGCTGTAATCCTGGTGTGCATATATTCTACGCCTAGTTTCTAGTTTTTTAATTTCTTGTTCTCCCTCACCTAACAGAGAAATGGAAAGACTTGAAGTTGACTTTCTTTATCCTTTGGCAGAAGTTCTTAATGCTGAGATGAGGGCGAGAAAAAAAACCAACCAACCAACCAAACAAACAAAAAACCCCACTACCACTTCGAGTTCATCATCGGAGCTTTTGCCAGAAGGTGGCAGTGTAATTAAACAGGGCAGGGTGCCAGATGGTGGATGTCTGGTTCAAAATGGGCTGGAGTTCTTCCGGCCTCCCCTCTGACGGTCCCTCTTACTTCTCTAACCATTTCTTCAGCTCTTTCCCACAACCTTTCCCTTATTGTTTCTCACTTTTTTCTGAAGAGCAACTTAGCTTAGCTTCCCCAGTTCACACCCTCACGCATCACCCAGGATGCTCCTAGGAGAGCCAACGCCCAAGAAAGGCTGAAGGTAGATAGTAAACACATATCATTCATACCTCCCCTGTTATGCTAAGAGCTGCATCCATAGGTTCTGGACGTCTACCTATTCTCCATCCTTCTGAAGGACTTCCGAGTTTAGGCCAAACTTGACCACAGAGCAAGGCATTTAGAGAGCTGAGACACATCACAGGCATGGCCTCCCATTGGTTATGTTTATGCGGTTACACTTAATAGTACCTTATCCAGGCTCACTGTCTTTGGTCTTTGTGCCTCTATGATAGCCCAGGCTTCCTGTAGGCTCGGATCCCTGGAGAGACTTGGTGCTTTTGGCTAGAGCATCCTTTACTTCTACTATCCATTTTCTAATATATCTTCTCAAGAGATAAAACACCTCTGTTTTATCTCTTGAGAAGTTGGATAATCTCTGGAGGAGCTCCTTTAAAAATCTACATTGGCTTTTCATTAAGCCTGTGCTTTCTTTCTGACTATATTCTTCACCAACCTAGTTAATAGCAACCAGGTCCCATTCTTGTTACCTTTATCCAGGCTTTTGCAATTCTATATGTTTAGTATTACTATTATTCAGAATACTTATACATACCTCTCAGGCATCTTTCCCTAAGGAAAATCTCCTTGAACCTCTTCGGCTTCATCTTCGAATCGACTTTTCTCAATCTTGCTAGTAACAGTTGGATGGATGCATGACTAACTACTCCTATACCCATGATTATGTTCATATCTTCACTCCTTCTGATAAAATTCACTACATGATTGGAATGACTGACACAAGGACTAATAAGACCTCATTAGGTAAAAACCTATATGCTGAAAGGCAGGTTTTAGTGATGGGGCCAACACCATGGTGTTGGGGAAGAAAAGAGTAGAGTTACAGGTCGGAGTAAGTGTTGCTGTACACATAACCACAGCCAGTTCTATTCATGTGGAGTCTATAGATTGCAGTGTAGCTAAGAAGAGTGCTGCACAGGGCAGTTTAACCTATGACCTTTAGTCACCAGTGACATGATAGAAAAAGTGGTTGAAAACCCCATTTTGTCAATACCCAAACTAAAGAAACACCTTTCTTCTAAAGAATTCAATACCAATTCAGCATTTCTTTATCAACTGCCATGCTGTATTCCTGACGTCCACTGTCTGTATATGTAATAAACAATGATTTTTCCCACCCAAAACAAGTTTAAAATAAATTTGTAAAAAATAAGAAGATGCTAAATAAAATTCATGGATCTTAACTTTAACTCTTCTGTGATTTCCCAGAAATGAGAATTTTCCCCTAATGTTAAAGTCTTTCAAGTCTCTGAACTGTTGTTATTTGAACTTCCCGGGAAGCGTAATCACCAGCAAGTTTATCCCAGTCCACACAGGGATACGGAAAACACAAATGACTCTCCAGTGGCGGTGTAGCACTACAGAAAGTAGAACTATAAAGGATCATAGGAGTTTATTAGCAAAGTGGTTTTCAAAAAAGCTCTTTAAAGGTACTGCAAGGGTGGGGAGTAAAGGTGCTAACTCAGTGGCTGTTTTATTGTTATATGTATGTTTATAGATTTTTACTTATATATACCATACATATAGGCTTTTAAAAAAATTTATTTCTCTATACCAAATATAAACATATAATTTTAAATGTGTTCTACACATTTCCTTAATTATATTAGCATCTCATTTGTAAAAAATGTTCATTGAAAATACATGTTTGAAATTCACTGATCTAGCTCATTCCCTTTATTTGACAGGTGAGTAAACCTGGCTATAGAGGGACTAGGTGGCTTCTCCAGGGACACAAAGCAAGTTAGACGTAGAGTGAACAAATGGCTTTCTCAGAGAATTTCACAATTCATGACTTTAAGGAGTAAACCTATCTGTGATCCACTCTGTGCTTTCCTGGCATTAAAACATTTTGTATGTTTTAAATAATATTCAAGGTATCTTAACCACTTCTCTTCAAAGCTGTTTATCGCTAGGTGTATTATATACCAGCTATGATACAAACTTAGGTAATAGGGTCAAAAAAGTTTATTGCAGGTTCAAAACTCTGAACCAATCTTGAAAATAGTCACTTCCCTAAGCCAAGTGAGTGTATACTGAACAGGCAGAAAGTTTGCAAATTCCATTTGTTTCCCCATTTACAAAAGCCTGTAGGATAAAAGATGTAAAAAGGAAGATTTTGTATCTTTTTCAAAGCTGACTTAAAACAGTATGAAACTTCATACCAAGTCTGAGACATAGTACTTGTTTCTTACCTGAAGCCTTACAGAGCTTGCAGAGAACAAAGTAAAACTTGCTAATGTAATTGGAAAGATGATCTATTTATTCAGAACTGAGAAGCACTGACTTTTGCTTCTTATTTCTCTTTAAGAGGGAATAGAGAACCTTATTTGCTACCAGTAGAAAATAATTACAGAAGTTTTTCAAATAGTCATTTTTCAATGCCCAACATCAGCCTTAAACTTTGTTGGCTATCATACCTATAAAAAGACAACTTCCAATTTATTTCTTCAATAGCCCAATATCTAACCAAATATTTTAGTGCATTTAGATACAGTCACAAGATGAATAATTTTACAGTCATTAAAAACGAGGGAGGGAGGCAACATGTTGAAATAAAAAGAGCACTGCTTCTGAAGTAGACTGACTTGGGTTCGATCCCAGCCCTCCCCGGCAGTTAAAGGGCCTTGTTCAAGTTATTTTATCTCTTAGGTTCATTTCTTCATCTGTAAAATATGGGTTAACAACTCCTTCCTTTCAATTTTGTTATAAGGACTAAACAAGATACTGTCTGTAAAATTCTCTACAGAGTCCACATTCACAAGAGATACTCAATAAAATGAAAGCTAGAAGTATTACTACAAAAGTACATGCTGACATGTAAATGAAGAAGCAGAGCACAGAATTTACAACTGTTCAAGATATGTAAGTTAAGTGAAAAATGAGAATAGTTGAGGATGGGATAGTGGGGGTTATAAGTAATTTTCCCTCCAAAATATTATTGTCGTTACATCTTTTTATTCTCAATTAGAAAACTAGTAGTTTTAGTCTACTCAAATACTCTTACTATGATCATGAGCCAAAACAAGAATTCTCAGCCAGCCCGAACTTTTATAACCTTAGGAGGAGAGAGTTAATAGAAAAGAGAAATCATTTATTGATCTGAGAAGCAATGTTATTCAGAAAATCACATCTGTACAGTATTGAAATGCTTATTTGCCATACTTTAGACACTGAGCAAATTGTTGCTTACCAGATATACAGACATCTACACATATAAAGATGTGCTACAGGGAGATCAGCTCGGTGCTTTGTGACCACCTAGAGGGGTGGGATAGCGAGGGTGGGAGGGAGGGAGACGCAAGAGGGAAGAGATATGGGAACATATGTGTATGTATAACTGATTCACTTTGTTATAAAGCAGAAACTAACTCACAATTGTAAAGCAATTATACTCCAATAAAGGTGTTAAAAAAAAATGTGCTAAAAGCTACCTAGTATATATTCTTGTTATATAATACTTCACATTTATATATATTTACAATATTATATAATCAGGAAACAGATTAATTTCAAGATTATTTTAATATTATTTTTGGAAATTAATAGAATTTTAACTATAAGTAAGGCCTGTTTTTTAAGTAGATGAATTAAGAGGAAGGGTATATAATATCATTAGGAGTTTGCCATGTAATCTCCTAATCAGATGTATACATATACACATACACATGTATATTTCCTCTATACACCTGATGTATAATCTATGTAGATTCTACTATTTAAAAATATAAATATAAATAAATAAATGTGTGCATAGAATTTGAATGATAAAAGGGATAATAAAACAGTTAAACTAATTACAGCAATTACAATCTCAGGTCAAATGATTTAGAGGTAGCAGTGACATACCTAAACAGTTATATTATTAACAAGACAGATGTAAGATTAATAACTGGGAGTTTCCGTAGTGTGCCATTAGGAATCATCAGCGTAAAGAGAGACATTTATTTCTTACATAAACACCATTCTGACCCAAACACTACACAAACTATTTAAAATTAAATGGAACAATATACACATTCATAAATCAATATTTTAAAAAATATACTTTGAATTGTGGCCCTATTTATCTATGATGATACGTTTTATAATTTAGAATAATAAAATAGAATAGTTGTGGATAAAAACAGACCATGACACTCTCGGAGGAGTAAAGGATGTCAATGTGACTAGACTCCTGAAATGAACTAACTGTTGCTGATTGATTGAACACTGAATTTGGAAATGTCTCCCGGCATTTTAGGCAAAATTAAGGAATAGGTTGGTTAAGTACTATTTATTCACGTATAAGAGGATAGAAATCACAAGTGAATTTTATAAATTCTGATCACCCATTTATATTAGAGATTTATATTAGCTATGGTAACTAATAGAAGGTTTCTAAGAATTTCCCAGTATTTATTACTTGGCATAAAAGAGCCATACGAATTTGTTTGCAGATGCAACCTTTTCTTTAAATAAACTCAAGGAGGAATGTATTGCACATATTTACTTAAAATATCACAAGTGGGCTTCCCTGGTGGCACAGTGGTTGAGAGTCTGCCTGCCGATGCAGGGGACACGGGTTCGTGCCCCGGTCCGGGAAGATCCCACATGCCGCGGAGCGGCTGGGCCCGTGAGCCATGGCCGCTGAGCCTGCGCGTCCGGAGCCTGTGCTCCGCAACGGGAGAGGCCACAGCGGTGAGAGGCCCGCGTACCAAAAATAAATAAATAAATAAATAAATAAATAAATAAATAAATAAATAAATAAAATATCACAAGTGATATGAGATGAAATCTTCATTTACAGTTTATTAAAACTCACAGAAATACCATTGAAGGGACAACTCTTGATTCTAGTCCCCTATAAAACACTAGTACAATAACAGCAAATGATAACCCAATCACATAAATGTGGGCTGAATTCCTTATGCAAATAATGTAAGTATTTATTTGTGTATTTGCCTGCTCACATAATTATATGTAATACATTTTACCTGCCTGCTTCCATCCTACCGCCAACACCTGCCTTCAATCATTGCATTTAATTCTCCTGTCTGAAGGATTATTTCCATTTCAAAAAGGTGAGCTTATTTATTTATTTACAGTCACTAAGATAAACAAAGTAAAACTAACCTCTGAAACAGCCATAAAAATATTTTTGTAAATAACTATTTTAGACAAAAATTACTTTATTGAGAAACTATTCCTTAGAGATCATGTGTGTATGACCACATCAAACAATACTGAGGAAATAGTAGGATTAAATATTGCAATAAATTGAAATTAACATACTTTTTGTTAGGATGAAAACACTAAAATTACCAAAAAACATAGTTATCAGGGAACACTGTATTAACAAAATAAAACGCAGGAGATTCCTGAATGATAAGCAACTTGATATACAGTTAGTCATAGTTAAATTCAAGTTGGTTCATATGATTAAAATATATGATGTTATTAATTACGCTAACACATGTGCTAAAAGCCAAGGTACTACTTTTAAAGACCATGGCAAAGACTGTCAACTACCAGCCTGCTTGCATCAGGCAAGAAAGATAAGAAAACACACAGCCTGATCAGGCAGTGAAAAATGACAAGTTTTCATTTTCTAAACTCCCAACGTTTTTTGCAAGTTTCCTTCCTCTTCTAAAAATTGTCACCAGATGAATTGCTATGGTCCACATGGAGTTAAAAAAAAAAAAGTGTGAGCACCACTGTTTTTAAAACAGACAAAATCAGGCACAAAATAGAGAATGAAAGGGTCACCAACAGTGTGCTCTTTCTTACGAAGCCTTAATATCACACTTAACTCTTGAACCTCCGAGTCAGCAATTACTAAAGACTCCACTGTTACGTCAACCTTAAAAGGAAAGAAGGGGAGAAGCAGGAGAGAAAAGCACGTTACCACACTCCCTCCGAAGTCCTCAGGGAACTTGTAGACCGGGATCTTGGCTTCATAATAATGCTCATTTTGGAGAAAAAAAAAAAAAAAAGAAAAAATCTTCAAGTATTCTGATTAATACATTTCAGCTGTGTTTTGACGAAGATGGCTTGAAATATATTCCATTTCCAAAGGAGGTTGTTTGAAGAAATCCAAATTTCCCGGAGTCCAGAACAGAGGGAGGCTTCTAAGACATAGGAGCTTTTTCCTCTTTCATACTGATTTCATACTGAATTTACTCCAGCACCGGGCTGTTCTTAAGTGACAGTTTGTTTTCTGTTTTGCATTGCCAAGGGAGGAACTGGATTTTGCATCTATTCTTCATCTGGTCACAAGGGCAACCAACACAGTGAAAGAACCACTTGATCGCATCCTTTTTGCCATTCCGCAATAAAAGGTTTAAAGGTTTCTGACACTCTAAAAGTGCTCAGGTAGAGAGAAAGGAAACGAAAATGACCGCGAGGTACAGTAACACCACAGAGCTGTCAGTGAAGTTCCATTTCAGGGCGACCACAGGAAAACACTCTTCTCCGGGGGGAGCCAATAAGTCATGGAAGGAACAAAGCTCTCCACACTTGAGTTGGGCTCACTGCTGTACCTGTGAACGTAATTTCCGTTGTGTCCCCTGCTTAGAATCTGACTTCAAGCCTTTGTGAATAACTATCATTCAATCTCACCAGGCAGAAACTATCCCTCAAGGGCCGTATGACGTCTGTAGGAAGGCAGTTCAAAACATCGCAGGGAAGTGAGAAGGGGAAAAAAAAAAAAAAAACCTGGCGCCCAGCCAGCCTCGTCAATTGCTGAAACTTATAAAGCTTCGCTGCAAATCAGCACCAGAGACCTGGAGTGTAAACCCGCCAAGCAGGCAGAAGACATCTCAAAACTTATAAAACCATTTCCTCCTCTGGGAAATGAGGTGTCTGTGTTATTCAGGGTAAGATTCCCTGAGCACCTTCATGAGGAACACACCCCTCTTCCACAGACTTGTTTATCCTCCCTCAAAAAAAAAATTAAAAAATCGTTTTCTCAAAGTCTGGCACTGAAAACTAAAATTTCTAGTCAAAATCAAAGTTGAGAGGACTTGGGGAACTTAGCAGCTGTTCACTTTGAGCACATTTAATGAAATGTCACGCTTTGGGTTTGGTTGTAGAGACACAAACTGCCTCTTAAAAACCCAACAGAATGTAGCAGACAGCGTTGCATCAGGTCATGCTGTGATGTTTAAAGTGAAAAAGCTAATGAATTGTTGCCGGACAAGTGGCTACATGTACTGAGGCTGTTTCCTTGCACTATGTTTTCTAAACCTTATTTCATTTTGAAAATCGTACGCAAATTTCATTGATTTAGATATACCAAGCCTCTGGGTTTGCAAATTCCTAACAGCTCTTCAGTAAGGAATGAAGCTTATATCATATCACCTCAACATCTCTTATTGTGAAGACCAATCCCTGCCCCACCTCCTACATCTGAAATAAAAACTTTTCCATTATAGTAAACATAATTAAACCTACCCATTTTGAAAACAAACTTATGGTTGCCAAAGGGGAAACGTTGGGGGGAGGGATAAATTAGGAGCTTGGGATTAACATATACACACTACTGTATATAAACAGATAACCAACAAGGACCTACTGTATAGCACAGGGAACTCTACTCAATATTCTGTAATAATTTATATGGGAAAAGAATCTGAAAAAGAATAAATATATGTATATGTATAACTGATCACTTTGCTGTACACCTGAAACTAGAATGACATTGCAAATCAACTATACTCCAATAAAATTTTAAAAAACACACAAAAAACAAAGAAACAAAACAATTCAAATTGCTTCTAAGAGAAGAGGATTTGACCTCCCTCCCCACCCCTCTAAACATATGCACCGAGGATATATATTTCTCTGGGTGTGCCAACTTCAGTTATTTTGGATGTGAACTATCAAGTGAAAAGTAATTTAAGCATTCTGATTTCTTAAATGACATTAGTACGTTGGTTCTCTAGTCTGACGTGAACTTGGTATTTATTTAGCATTTGCAGGCAGGATGTTTTAGCGCAATTGTGACCCACCCAAAGGACTTGGAAAATTAATGTAGTAAGGCACCCCGCCAGACCTCTGGCTGCTCATTACAACAAACACTTCAGCTCCTCCCCTGGTCACACTTCAAGGTGCCTTTATTATTTAGTCTCCTCTGAGTGACCCTCAGGCCTCTTCAGGTAAGTACCAATAAATTGCTTGACATATAGTTATCTCCTTAAGCTTTTCAGTTTTCCTGTGACTATTCAGGGACCTTCATGGATTCTTGGCTCTGTTCCACGTTTAACATGTTGCTGCCACTTTAAGGCAGTTTAACCAATCACATACTTTCAGAAATTCAAAAGAAAGCTGAGGGAACTACTCATTTTTCAGAGGGAGGGGGCTTACAAAAAGAGGTTTATCTTTTTTTCTTGGAATTTTAATGTGGGAAAAAAAAAAAACACAACCCAGACTGAGTAAAAGTAACTAACTACTATTACTTATTTGAAGCACTGTTCTCTATCATGTAAGGTCCAGCAAATATCTTCTAATTGCCATTTCAGAAAGAAAATGACAGCGAGCACAAAATGTAATGTCTGAATGTTGTGTGTTAAACTCTCCTGAAATAGTCGGTCCTGTGTTCCACCATCCCCCAGAAGGCTCTCTGTCCCAGTGAGATTACTTAGCTCACCGGCACTCCCTTCCCTGTCACAAACACATCTTTAACCTCTTTAGGTTAGTGCTGTCCTGTGTGCTTCTCAATGTTACATGTATTCCAAGAATCTATCTCTGAAAATCCTAGCCCACTTGTTGGGTATCTCCTAAACACTGTGTAACAGTCCCATAATGACTAATATATCATCCCTGTGCCAAAGAAACTGAGTTTAAGTAGTGGGGAATCTGACAACACATGAGACTAACCAGAAGATTCAAAGCTTCCTGGATCCCTACTTCAAGGCTGCCATTACAGAAAAGGACAGATACACAATAGTACCAGGCCATGGAGATTGAAATTTTTACTTTTGCTCTTTACCTCTAACATTTAAGGTAGTGACAGGGGACTTCCCTGGTAGTCCAGTGGTAAAGAATCTGCCTTCCAATGCAGGAGACACGGGTTCGATCCCTGGTTGGGGAGCTAAGATCCCACATGCCAAGGGGTAACTAAGCTCGTGTGCCACAACTTCTGTGCCTGCGCGCCTCAACTAGAGATCCCGTGTGCCGCAAACTACAGAACCCATGCGCTCTGGCGCCACAACTAGAGAGAAGCCCGTACGCTGCAACGAAGAACCCGAGTACCTCAACAAAAGAGCCCATGTGCCTCAACGAAGATCCTGCATGCGGCAACTAAGACCTGATACAGCCAAAAACAATTAATTAAATTTAATAAATATTTTTAAAGTGCTAAAAAAAGGTAGTGACAAAATAATAATTATTTTTAAAAACCCTAAAAACACTTGCACAATATTACAGTGTTTTCTCCATCCTAAGGCAATTTTTTCACAGGGAAATTTCTTAAATAATGTTTTATATGTTGACTATCACATAATTTTCCTCTGAAAAACTTCTCAGAATGGAGGGATATAGCACTGCCCCCAACACCAAACATTCCTGTTAGTATACAAATATATGATAGTGTATAAGATGGCTAACGTGGATGCCTGAATCTGAGGAGAGCGGACTTTAGGAACCATGAGGCACTTGTCTGGATGGCTTTGAAGAGCATGCATTTAATCTAGAAGCTGCTATGATTTCTAGCATTTTCCTGATGCACTAAATTGTACAGTGTTGTATAAACCTCTGTTTGACTATTATCACCACAACATTTCAAAGGACTGTACCACAAATGTTTATGTTCACTGAGGTCATCCACCCGTATACATTGGGTTGAATCAAACCACTGTGCAGTATGATGTTTCCTAAACTTCAGGCATCTGGACACAACCCCTACAACTCTGCCATATTGGCATCTATACCATCTATACCATTACTTACTAGATATTTTTCTTCACTGACTCACTTTTTTTAACTTAACGTAAATTTAAATGATAACTTTATTTGATAAATGGGTTTGATATGCTGTTTACATTTTCCCCCCAATACAAGTATTAATAGAAAAAAAAAAAAAGGTCCAACTATCACCGAAAATCTCTCTCATACTAATTGGTGTCACAAGGCAATATGGGCAACACTCCTGTGGAAAGCATCAGTTGCATGCAACTAGACTGGGTGCACCCTAAACATGATTCCCCTCCTCTTATTCAATGGTGAGCATGACTTATGGGACTAAGGACATTTACCAAAAGCCAAGAGTGAAACATAAAACAGTAACTGAAACCAACTGAATGAACTGTTAAGGAATGATTTTACTATACAATCCAAGTTTTTTCAGATATTATTGCTTTGAAATACTCTGCCCACTTTCAAATCTTCTCTGAGTAAACTCTTATTTTCAGATTACAACAGATCTGTCATGAGCATATTTTGGAGAACCACGCTATGATCTAACAAAATATGCAGGCCTGTTAAATGTGCTTAAACTCAGGACTGTATATATGTCAACTAACTTTTTAGGAAAAAATGACCATGGATCTGCAGGGTTTTGTTTTTTGTTTTTGATTACAGTTTCCTGGCATTCTACATTGTGCTCTAATATTATAAAAACAAGACATTTTGAACTCTTGCAGCATTTCCTCCTTATTGAGGAATAATGTGGTATTTCCTTTATCTGGAGGGGAATCTGGAGCAGATTTTGAGCTGTTTCTATTATCTTACTACACTCACTAAGTATACATTTGGATTCAAGGACTTTTCTATAAGCATAAACGTCTTTGGAGCTAAATTCCTTAACTCCCGAGGAAAAGCTCAAAGTATTATATTTTGAAGGCTTCTGACCTTCAGGTTTCCTACCTCTTTTGTAAGATGTCAGGTTAGAACAATAATTATCATGATGTGATGTAATCCCACTTGTTTTATTTTGCTTTTGTTGCCTGTGCTTTTGGTGCCCTATCTATAAAACCATTGCCAAGACCAATGTCAAGGAGTTTTTCCCTATTTTCTTCTAGGAATTTTACAGTTTCAGGTCTTCTATTTAAGTCTTTAATCTATTTCAAGTAAAGTTTTGTGAATGGTGTAAGATAGGGGTCCAGTTTCATTCTTTTGCATGTGGTTATCCAGTTTTCCCAACACCATTTATTGAAGAGATTATCCTTTCCCCAATGTATATTCTTGACTCCTTTATTGAAAATTAATTGACCAAAAATGCATGGGTAAATTTCTGGGCTCTCTGTTCTGTTCCATTGATCTATGGGTCTGTTTTTATGTCAGTATCATACTGTTTTGATTACTGTAGCTTTACAGTATAGCCTGAAATCAGGAAATGTGATGCGTCCAGCTTTGTCCTTCTGTTTCAAAATTGTTTTGGCTATTAATGGTCTTTTGTAGTTCCATGTGAATGGTAGAATTGTCTTTTTTATTTATGTGAAAAATGCCATTGGAATTTTTATAGGTATTGCATTGAATCTTTACATCAAGCTAAAATGCTTCTGCACAGCAAATGAAATCATCAACGAAATTCTTTGGGGTTCTGCACCCAATTGTGAAGTGTGTGGGTGTGGGGAAGGCTTTCCCATACCAACAAGCAATTCTCTGACACCAGCAGGGTGTCTGAGAATTCAACTCAATACTGACACCATCCACCTGGAGATAATATCAGATTCCACAGGTTAAGGGCTCAGTCCCACAAGACAGCCTCCTGCCCTCTACAGATGTCAGTTGCAAGCACAGGTTGTTACTTGTGCTTCTGAAAAACTGGTTATAAGTCAGAGGTTCCCAAGACCCCCTCCTTGGATCTGATTAATTTGCTAGAGCTGCTAACAAGAGTTTAGGAAACTCATTTACTCACTAGATTACTGGTTTATTATAAAAGGATATAACTCAGGAACAGGCAGATGGAAAAGATGCATACATGGTACGGGGAAAGGAAACAAAGCTTCCACACTCTTTCTTCTAGAGTACCACTTGGCCCTCATCTCCCCATATTCACCAATCCGGAAGCTTTCTGAACCCCATTCTTTCCAGTTTTTATGGAGGCTTCTTTGTTACAGGTAAGACTAATTAAATCACTGGGCTTTGAGGATTGATTCAACCTCTAGCCTCTCTCCCTCCCAGAGGTCTGGGTGAAACTGAACGTTCCAACCATGTAAAGGATTGGTGGGTTCCCCTACCAACCAGTCCCCTTCCTTAAGTTATCTCATTAACAAAACAAAAGACACCTTAATGGCCCTTACCACAGGAAATTCCAATGGTTTTAAGAGGTGTGAACCAGGAAAAAGTGGAAAAAGACCTAATACATATTAGAAAGAGATTTTGGTCAGCTGAATGACCAAATATATATTTCTTATAAATCACAATATCACCAAAGTGAAAATGTAACCTATGGAATGGCAGAAGATATTTGCAAACCACATATCTGATAAAGTGTTAATATTTTAAATACATAGGAAACTCATACAACTCAATAGCAAAAGAACCCAAATAATATGATTAATAAATGGGCAAATGACCTGAGCAGACATACAAATGGCTAACAGGTACATAAAAAGATGTTCAACATAATTAATCATCAGGGAATTGCAAGTCAAAACCACAATAAGATAGCACCTCACACCTATTAAGACTTTTTTAATCAAAAAGACAAGCGATAACGAATGCTAGTAAAGATGTGAAGAAAAGGGAACCCTTGTACGCTCTTGGTAGGAATGTAAATCGGTGCAGCCATTATGAAAAACAGAATGGAGTTCCTCAAAAAAATCAAAAATAGAACTACCATGTGATCCAGCAATTCTACTTCTAGGTATTTATCCAAAGGAAAGAAACAAGTTTCTCAAGGAGATATCTGCACTTCCATGTTCATTGTAGCATTATTCACAATAGCCAAGATTTGGAAGCAACCTAAATGTCCTCCAATGGATGAGTAAAGATTATATGATATATATATCATAGATCATATAGTATATATGTCATATATATGTAGTGTGTGTATATATATATATTTATATATTTATAGATGTAAAATGCAATATTAATCAGCCATGAGAAAGAAGGAAATCCTGCCATTTGTGAAAACATGGATGAACCCAGAGGACCTTATGCTAAGTGAATAAGCCAGAGAAAGACAAATACTGTAAGATCTCACTTATATGTGGAATCTAAAAGAAAAAATAAAAGTCAAAATCATAGAAACAGAGTGTAGAATGGTAATATGGGTGAGGGGAGACTGGAGAGATACTGGTCAAAGTGTACAAACCTTCAGTTATAAGAAGAATAAGTTCAGTGAATCTAACATACCACACAGTGACTAGTTAATACTGTATTGTAAACTTGCAGTTTTCTAAAAGAGTAGGTCTTAAGTATTATCACCACAAAAAATGGTAACTATGTAAGGTGATAGACGCGTTCATTAACCTGATTGTGGTAATCATTTCACAATATATACAAATATTAAATCATCATGTTGTACACTTTAAATACACATAATTTTATTTGCCAATTATACCTCAATAAAGCTGGGGGGAAAAAAGAAAAGAAGAAAGATTGACAATATTTTATAAAGTATAATATCAAGAAGCTAGAAAGATAACAGCTAATTATACTTTAACAGTAGAATAAAAGAAAAATAAAATAAAAAATAAAGATAAGAGTATAAAACAATGACATAAAAAAGAAAATCATCGAAGCCGAAAGCTGGTTCCTTGTAAAGAATAATAAATTGACGAACACCTAGTAATGCTGATAAGAACTGATCTAAGAAAACACAAATTATCAGTGTCAGTTCTATAGACATAAAAAATTAATGAAAATGTATTATGAACAGCTTTATGCCAATAAATTTGAAAATTTAAGCAACACGGAAAAATTCCTTGAAAAACACAACCAACAAAATTGACAAAACAAATGGAAAAACTAAACCATTCTACACTGATTAGAGATTGAGTCTGCATTGAAAAATTAATTTAAAACAATAAAGCTGTCATAAATTTAAAAAATAATAATAATTACTATTATTTACTAATTACCTAATAAGTACATTATATATTTTCTTATTTATTCATCACAGCTACCCTGCAAATTAGGGGTGATAATTTTATGAATAAAGAAAGCTAGTGATTTGTTCAAAGTCACAACACTGGTGGTAGAAAAAGTAATTGGATCCAGATGTATCTGCTGCGTGTGTGTGTGTGTGTGTGTGTGTGTGTTTGCTTATGAGAAAGGGGAGTGGGTTGGTGAGGGAGAAGAGAGGGAGATTATAAGTTGCTATTATGTTTTTGGGAATTGTTTTTAAGACATCCATCCTCTTCAGCTGGACAGCAGCAATGAATAAATATCCATTGTAAATGGTGTATATGTGCATGTTACTGGCATAACAATGGACATATTTAACAGCCAGTAAATTCTAGATTTTCAAGATATCCAGGATTAAACAATCTAAGTTCACTGTACTTTTTTCTAATTTTTAGATTCATAGTGAGGGTATATATGACAAGATCACAAGCCCGTTAGCTGTAAAGTGGGATAAGGTCTTTAGTCATACTCCTAACATGGGTAAGGGTGGTTTGCTGTTACCTACACAACACATGGTATTTTGATTGCCTCATTAAGTAATACTGGCTAACAAATGATCATTTTAAAAGGTAACAATATGTGAGACCTCTGATAAAGTATAGATTTCAACATTTGTCAACAAATTATATTGTCAGTTAAAAGGTGCAGAAAACTAGTTTTTAAAACTAGTATCAACATTTTTGCCTGGGATCAGTAATGTTGACAGGATATGCACTTTATAATTGGCTTTGAGAACTTTGCACTAATTCAAAATACTGGAACCAAAAAAACCAAGACCCACCTTGTATGGATCAAGTAAGTTGTTTAAAGTGTCATAAGTGCTATTGTATTTTCTTTATATTCTAACCCCATCTTCTCCTTCTTTCACTCTTCATATGAGGTCTTCTTAATTCTCAAATTACATGTATCTTTGTAAACGTAACCTCATTTTAATTAAATATTTAAATGGTATTAAAGAGATGCATTCAAATAGCTCATCAGACAGTCGTGAGAGTAGGATCCTCAAACTCCTGCCTGAATCCCTGACTGGTTCATAGATGAGGCTGAGGCCTAGAAGGATGATGGTGGCTGTGGGTGCCTGGGTAGGGCTTGTGCACTGGGGGGGTTGGCTATAGTGTAGTCAGTGCCCAGCAGGTATTTTATTTGACCACCCTAAATGTCACCGTAAGACTGTTTCCTCTGAGGTAGTTTGCGTTTTCTAGGGATGGGTGTAAATCTGCCTGCTAGCGTTCCGATGTGGGCAACAGAAGGGGAGTGGAGGTCTTCCTGATCAATTTGCAGATTTTTATTTCATCCTCCTGTTTGCACAGCTATTCCTCCTGCTCTCTCTGCCTGTGATTCCAGAATCTCTGTCTTCTATGGGGGGATACGCTGACTATACTGAGAGTGAGGGCTTGTGGATGGGTGTACACTATACACACCTCTGTTCGATCCCTATTTTCAGAGTTCACTCATGTTACTGATTTGGGTGATGTTTTTAGAGAAAAGTGGGGTAGGGAGGTCATCCGTCCACCATTTTGAAGCTAGAAATCTATAGATGTTACTTTAAAATGAAGGAATTAGCTATTCTCTTTATCAAATGGCTATCTATATTTGGACCCTCTATAAGCATACGTCAAGATTAAGTTTTTTTTTTTTTTTACTGTGCTAAAACAGACATAACATGAAATTTACCACTTTAACCCTTTTTAGTGTACAGCTCAATGGCATTAAGTACATTCACATTGTTGGGCAACCATCACCACCATCCGTCTCCGAACTTTTTCATTTTCTCAAAGTGTAACTATGTAATACCCATTAAACAATAACACCCATTCCCCTCTCCTCCTGAACCCAGACAACCACCATTCTGCTTTCTGTCTCCATGAATTTAAGTACTGATGTAAGTGGAATCAAAAAGATTAAATTTTAATGGTACATTCAGGAACTGATAGCCAGTCTTGTTCTAGATGTCTCGTTCTTAAAGAGCAAAGCAAAGCATTAGAAATAAAAGGTTTAAGACATGGATTCTCACCTTGAGAAATCAATGTACTTGCTTTATTCATCACTGACTCTATTTTATAAAGTGTTGCTTGCTGTTACATAGACACAGTCAAGAGCAAACATATTGCCTTGACCAACATCTGTTTTCCTTTAAATCATCTCTTTAGCTGGTACTTTGTTTAAATGTACATAAATGTTATCAGCATGTATCCAAATTATAGGTCATATTATATCTTTAGTTCTGCTTTCAGATTCATACTAGATCCTTTGTTTAATGAAGTGGTTCCTAATGCTATTTACCTATCTCAAGGGACAATGCTATATTCTAAAATTGAATTAAATTAATCAAAATAATTTTTAAAAGATTTTTTGAAAGACATCTTACAACTGGAAAAATCACATTGACAACTGAAGCCCTTGTTTCTAACATTGTGAGACAACTGGAGGTTTTCATTAAAATAGGATTTGGAAAAAAAAGTGTCAAAAATAAATGCACATAGAATGTCCTTTAATGATAATTTAATACCTGATGCAATAGACAATGAAGGAAATTGATTTACTAGAAAGCAAAGTTTCAGTGGACTCATTTAATTTACATTTGTTTGATAACATTTTTCCTTGCCCATGTTAAAAGTAATGGTAAAATAATCCAGGCAACTCAAGTAATTTCCCCTTGACCACAATTACAAATAAGTTCTATTTAATGTAAAAAGTCTGCTTTCAGAGACAATGTCTGTTAATTAAAGAGGGTTAAAAAGTAGCCTTTGAGGTCAGATTGCCTGGGTGCAAATCCAAACACCACTAGTGACTAGTTGTTTGACCTTGAACAAGTTACTTAATCTTCTCTAAGCCTGATTCCTAGGCTATAAAATGGAGATAAAATAGGGTTTGTGAGGATTAAATGAGACACGTAAAATCTTGCCAAAGTGTGTGGCATATAGTAAGGGCTCAATACATGATATCTTCTCTTAAAAATAAGTTTTAAAAGAGAATTCAAGAAATATGAGGGAGAGCGGTTTTAAAACTTTAAAGTATATGATGTTACTATTATAATACTTTGATTTAAAATCATTTTATCACATGATATCGCCTATATGTGGAATCTAAAAAAATGATACAGATGAACTTATTTACAAAACAGAAATAGACCCACAGACATAGAACACAAACTTATGGTTACCAAAGGGGAAGGGGTGGCTCGTGGAGGGATGAATTGAGTTTGGGATTAACGGATACACAAATACTATATATAAAGTAGATACCCAACAAGGACCTAATGTAGAGCACAGGGAACTCTACTCAATATTTTTCAATATTTTGTAATAACCTATAAGGGAAAAGAATATATATATACACACACATAAAACTGAATCACTTTGCTGTACACCTGAAACTAAAACATTGTGAATCAACTATATATACTTCAATAAAACAATTTTTAAAAAGATAAAATCATTGTTTTATGTTTCCATCTTAGTTTTCACCCTGATCCCGTGACTCCCTTTACATAATAGACTGTGAATAGTTCTCTTGCCTCCCCTCTTACACATCTAAGGTTTAGTCTCTGTATTGTCTTTGGGTTATCTTTCAAAGACAACACTTAAAATGTTAAATTCCCAGCTTCAAAACCTTCAATAGCCTCCTCTTCCCTACCGAATCAATTACAGCCTTCTCCTACGATGACAGCCATACACATGGTACACACCTTGCCCCAAATCTGCCCATGCCATTTCCCCTGCCTGGTAAGCCTTTCAACTTCTCCCCCATCGCCCTTCAAGATCTAACACAAGCAGCAGTAAAGGCCAGCTAACTCCAAGACAAACTCAGTTCAGTCTCCTTGGCTTCATTCAATTTTGTGAACATCTTGGGTTAATTTTGATTACTACTATTATATATGTATATTTTTTTACTTGTTTGTAATGTATTTACAATGCTCAGCAGCATGCAATAGCAATTATAGGGACAGCAGAGTTCCACAGCTACTGTTCAGCCAACTGATTTTGACTGTGATCTTTGAAAACAACTTAATCTCCTAAGATTCCACTTTTCTTCTATGAGATAACACACTTATCTTCTTCCCAGGGTTGTCCTGGGATGGAAGGAGACAACATGTTGCCACCTGCAAGGTTTCCGTCTCTACCACTTTCAGATCTTTGCACAGGCTTCTCTGGCAGCATTATTGTTCTTCCCTTTTATCTCTCCCGCTCTCTCTCTCTCTCTCTTTTTTTTTTTTTCTTGGTCAGGAATTAACTCAGGGGTCAGCTCCTCTAGTCCCACTGCTTTACAGTCTGCCCCGGGCTAAGCAAATTCCAGATTCCGGTGCTAATTCCAACCGGAGTGCTCATGAACACAGTGTGATCCTCTCCTTATCTGGTGAAGGGGAAGTGATCGTGGTTTCCCATCCCTGTATCCCCAGTGTCTGGCCCTAAGCAGACATGTGGGCTTTCCCACAACGTTGTGAGCCCCTTGAAAGCAGGAATGTGGTTTATTCATCTCTGTATTCCCAGTACCTAGCACAATATCTGGCTCACAGGGTGTCGGCTTAACAACAGAGTACATTTTTGGTTAACCATGGCGGAAAAGCATTTTACAGATTTTCTTCCTGCGCCCTTTTGTGGCATTTGCTTCACGGCTGGAATTAGAATTCAAAAATTGAGCTTGCCTGAATTCTTTTTCATAACCCTCCATCTCTGAAAGCTACTTTTGACACCTTCTTTGCCAAAACAGAGTTCCCACATCCTTACAGTAAAAATTTTTTCCCAAAGAAAAAGGAACTGGTTAAGAAACATGCTGGGAGAAGGCTTGGGCAGTCAGTGAGCTGACCCCAGCATCATTTTTAAGGAGGAAGAGATTCTTTCTTAAGTGTTTCGGAGAAGCTATTATGTCATGTGCTATAAATCCAGATAAACCACTTCAATTCTAACAGGGATATTTTCAAGCTCAATTCAAAGAAATGACTTTTCCGGGAAGAGTTTCACCACATATTGGCAGGAAAATGAGAGGGTGCTTGTGGAGACCCAAAATATCTGCCAAAGCCAATCATCCATCGGCCTGTGAATGAGAGAGCCGTGCCTCTGGATGGGAAGTCTGCTCTGGCCAGAGCTCGAAGAACCTGTTTGGAGTCACTGAGTGTTTGATGTTATTAACACACTTAACTTCTACAACAGCCACGTGAAGCCTTTATGTACCCATTTATCAGGTGAGGGAACTGAAGTCCAGAGAGTGCTTCCCCAGAGAGTTGAGTGGACGAAGTGGCTGGAACTCAGGCTCACCATGTGCCAGGCACCGGGTAAGGTGCTCACACATGTCATCTCATTAATATTTAAAATAAACTCATATAAACGACAAGGTCCTACTGTACAGCACAGGGAACTTGATATATTCAACATCCTGAGATAAACCATAATGGAAAAGAATATGAAAAAGAATATATATGTATAACTGAATCACTTTGCTGGACAGCAGGATTTAACACAACATTGTGAGTCAACTCTACTTGAATAAAATAAATTTAAAAAATAAGAAAACACACAAACAAACTCATGAGCTAAGTACTATAGTTTCCTCCTCAAACGGTTGAGGAAACTGAGGTCTGGAGGAGCCTCTAAGAGGCATTCTCAAAGCCTTAGGGTAGGACTTAGACCTCAAGAACTAAACAAATAGCCTCACAAATAGCATCTCAGCAGGAGAGTTTTTTATTTTTTAACTTTTTAAAGCAATCCTAAGATAAAGATGATGGGATGGATAAACTTTCACTCCTGGTCCCAGTTATTTTTGTGGACACAACACCAAAATCGTTAGAAATTAACCATTATTTTCATTCTAGGAATTAAAACTTACAAATATTTCAAGTATTTAGATACCAGATTACAGGTGTATATATAAACGTAGTAGTCAACAATCACTTTTGGAAAAAAAAATACACACTTTTATTTTATTATGTTGATTCTTTTTCAAAATGAAGACTAATTTTCCTTTTGAACTCAAGAACAATTTCTATACGTATATTATATTTACAGTTAAATTTTGCTTTTAGAACAGATAATTCCTGTATAAGGGATAGGAAAGCAGACTTAGATACTGTTTAACTTGACCTTGTGTATCAGTCTGTGCTCTTCTGGGGAGAAAGACAGCCTGTTCATTCCAGGCAGGCAGTGAACTCTAAAAAAAGTAGTTATACACAGTAGAGAACTGTGATTTTCAGAGGAACTACTTTAGTGTGTTCTTTTTGCAGTACGCGGGCCTCTCACTGTTGTGGCCTCTCCCGTTGCGGAGCACAGACTCCGGACGCGCAGGCTCAGCGGCCATGGCTCACGGGCCCAGCCGCTATGGCTCACGGGCCCAGCCGCTCCGCGGCATGTGGGATCTTCCCAGACCGGGGCTCGAACCCGTGTTCCCTGCATCGGCAGGCGGACTCTCAACCACTGCGCCACCAGGGAAGCCCCTCTCTGTGTTCTTAAAGAGAGTACTTTGACAATTTTGCAAAAAAGTTGAGTCTTAAAGATGGTAATTGGCAGAAGTTGCTTTATGGAAAGTCGAAAGCAAAGGAGCTAGAAGAGATAATGCAAAATACTTTTTCTTAAGAGTTACCTTATAGGAACTCCAAATGACAATGACGGCTTGGTTTTATTTTTTAAAAAATAATAAATAAAAAAACAAGTTATTTAAAAAATAATCTTGCAAATGGACAGTAGTTTAAGCCCTACTACACATTACATCCAGTACATCAAAATGGATCCACTTCCCACATTTTACAATATTTTTGTTATGAAAATCTAGAAAGGATCTTTATAATTTTGCTTTTGAAATTATTTGCTACTAAACTCATTTAGCTAATGACTAACCCTGATTTCTCTGCAATCATCCAACACACTTTAGAATTCTTGTGAAATGAAAAAAGAACTCAGCCCACAAGTTTTTTTTCCCAAATATAATAAAGTTTTTATAAATACTTAGTTGGCAATTATCGAAGTTGACATAATGTTACACTTTTGAACATTTAATTAAACTTCAATCAGGATTTTGCAGTTTTCATTTTGTATTTTGGAGTCAATTACTTTACTTTTCAGTTCTCAAATATTTTCAAAGGCCCATAAAAAGTTCACAGGCTCTAGACATTGAGGTCTAACTAGAGTACGTGCCATGGACAACAGAACCCTGGTGCTGGGATCTGGGAGGAAAGAGAATTCTGGTAAGAAGTGATTCATGCAAGGAGACATATTTAATCTTTCCAGATAGTGTGCTATTTCCTGTACTACATTGATAATTATGAGTTATACTTTACTTTGCTAAGAGGTGAAGTAAGGCATCCAGCCTTCATGACTTACTCATTCTAGATCCCATGGACGATAAAAAAGCACAAGATGTGGTTGCTGCCCTGGAGGACCTAATAGTTTAGTTGGGAAGAAAAAATACTATTCTCCTTAAGGTTAGAATTTCTCTTTAATAACTGAACACATGTGCTTGTGAGATAATGAATTCAGGGTTTGGGTACTTAAGTGACCAAACTAAAACAGTAATATTATTGTCTGGTTGTACCAAAATCATTGGTTAAATTGTCCTTTAAAACGCCTGCCTAGTGACTTAGGCACTAAGATAATTAATGGGGACCCAGCATTCCGCCATCGTGCAAGCAGACAGATGAGAGTCCTTATGAGGCCAACTTTATTTTTATTCAGGCCCAGGGGACAGTGTTTTGAAATGGGGTTAGGTTTCCACTCCAATTAGAGAAACTAGAAACAAGAAGAGAAGATTTCAGCCCACAGTGAAACAGGCGCATCTGAGTTAACTCTGACTCTTATTCTGCTCCATTGCTCAATGAGTACAATTGACATTTTTCCTCTGAAATGAACTTTTTGTTTTTTAAGGATAAATGGAATGTGTTCTTTTGAAATAGCACAAGATATTCAACAGGGGCCTCAATAACCAAATGCTTTTTCCTCATTGCCGTTGCTGTTACCTAAATAGGTCCTACAATGAAAATGATATGGCTTCAGTAATGCTGAGGAATTCTTGCACTTTCATAACCGGTAGGTAGGCCACGAGGTCAAATTTTAATGCTTGAGCGACTCTCCTGACTCAATGGGAGTCACATACCACGGGGCACAATCTGGCTGCAGGGTTACCGAATGTTCTGTGGGAGGATGGTGAGTCACCATTGCATACCAAGCTCTGCAGCGGCACAGAAGAGTCAACACCACGCTTGCTTATCCTGGGGAAATAACCTGTGAGCAACCTGGCTCCGACTCCTTAGAGATTATTTCTGAGAACATATGTCTTCAACTACTGCTTGACATGACTGGAAGCAGAAGAAATGGCTGCAGAGAATTTCAATTCACCCTAAAGAACTGCCTGGCAGTCTTCAGATTATGTGAAACAACTAATTGTGGAAACAATGGTGATCTTTGATTCCTAGCATGAGGAGAGATCTAAGTAGAAGCTGTCTGGGGGGTGGCTCACTCAAAATCTTTAAAGGAGCAAAGAGTAAAAATCCCCTTTTGTGGGCAGGATCCTGTTAAAAGGGGCACTGCATATGTCTCTGCAAACTGTACTTTGCACAACTCCAGGGGGTACCTTTTACACAGCCCATGATGTGCATTGTGTCTTTTGAGTCCTGCAACATGGCAGTCCTATCTTTCTGTTTCTCAAATGATGAGACAATACAACTGTGTTTTTCATCTTTAAATAGATTCCAAAGGCTCCAGCTGAAGCACTGAGGCTAACACACCAGGCAATACAGAGAAAGTGGTATCACACAGTGGTTAGGAAGATGGCGAGTCAGAGTGACAACATATAAATCCCAACCTGGCTCCTTACCCGAGCCACGTGGCTTTACCTTTCTACGCCTTAGTGTGTTCTATTGTAAAATGGGTATAATTGAGGTGACTGGGAGAAGTATATTAGATGATGTAGGTAAAATGCTTAGAAGAGGGCTCAGCACGTAGTCAGAGACTCAATAAATGTTAACTCTTACTATTAAAGAAGATAGTCTCTCCCTTTTTTTCAATTGTTAAGATTCTGGAATGAATGAAAAAATAATCATAGCTGTATTATAATAATTTGGCCTCAAGAGTATTTATGGCTCCAGAGGAAACATTTTCTATGTGCCCTTTAAAGCGGAGTACTAGGAACAGTTTAACAGGATGCTTTTGGAGAAAATGAAAAGACGATGACCAAAGGTCATTGAACCATTTGAAGATTTTTATTGGGGTAATCAGATGTCCATAAAAACCCACTCTTTCCTAAAGAATGGCTCATCCACCAGGAATGAGACCCCAACGTGACCAACGTTTTTTGCTTATAAACAGAAATTTGGAATTATATGAGAGATCTTTCTTTTTAAAATAGTGGTGCTAACTCAAAATTTATAAAATACTGTCTGGCCCACACTGTAAAGCCAAACAAAATAAATTTGATGTGGGGAGTGCTGGCTGTGTTACCAGATTTCCTTTTAACCATCGTTTAGGATTTACGGACTTACCGTTTTACTAATCTCAGAGAAACTCCTTTATGTAGACTGGCTAATACAACAGTGGGTTAATATCAGTTATTTATATTTTAAGAGTAGGTATAGTAAATAACAATAACTTAACCCAGTGGAATTAATTTCCGATGGTAAATATTTCAGGCCTTTAACAAAAAATTTTTGGAGAATTAATTGTGATGAAACGGCAAGTGCTTATTCCATCCATACATGAAACCAATCCTAGTAGACTCAATTAAAAAAATAAAAATCTTCACTGTTACTCTTCAGCTAATCATTAACCAAAGTCTGAGTGACTAACTGAATGAGTAATTTGGTAACTCAGAGAAGGTAGAGGAAACTAGTATTTGTTTAACACCTACTATCCACTTGGTTCTTTATCTATGTTTTTTCTTCCAATATTCAAAACAAACCCTTAAGAAGTTGCAATTATTCATTATTTTGTAGCTGTAAGCTGATGTTTGGGAAGGTCATGCCTAACTCCTTTGGACCATGCACTTCTTTTATGCTATGAATGTTGATGTTGCTAAGTACTAATTCAGGATCTGGTACCACTGGCAATCAGTAAAACACACACACACACACACACACACACACACACACACACACACACACCCCAAAAACAAGGTTAAGTTCATGAGGTTAGACAGGGTCAGCTGCTGTATGATAATTCAAAGGGAATAATTCTGTGCTGATAAATAGAACCTTTTTCATCTTAATTTGAGTCATCATATTTCATTGTTAGGCACTGTATACAGTGTATACATTAACTGGGATCTCATAGTTCCTTATATTCATCACAAAAATGAAAACAGGGTTGGGCGTGTAATTAAATGTAAGTAGGTGACTTAACCTTTCAGATTTTTCTAAAGGAGAAGTGGGGCCCTGATGGGGTTGGAGTGGGAGGGGTCAACAGAAGTTAGGGGAAAGCTAAGGGATAGCAAAATCTGTCTTGATTTTATAGGAAGTCAAGGGTAGAGAGTTGAAAGTGAAACTAGTTCATAACATTTCCAGGACAGCTTCAGAGTTAACATCCTGTAAGGGAACCTACCAACATTCTGACATCTGTTAAGGCTTCCACAAGTGTCAAATGTGTTTTTCCAAGCAGCATCAACTCTAATTAAGACATTAACAACTTAATCCAACTTCACATAAATCCCAAATGATTAAATACTATCTATTTAGAATAGTATCACATACTTATGAAGATGAGTCAGTAAGTATTTTGGGGTCACTATAATAAATACAAATAAATATAAAGAGGTAGTATTTGCTTCAGGGAGTTTACAATAAAAAGAGGGGATGGTTGGTAAGAGATACACACCCGTGAAAAGCACCACATTATTGTATTTTATTCACTTCCTAGGTCTTATCATATCTGAAATTGTTGTGTTCTTCATTGTGGATCTCACCTCCTAGAACAGAACTTCTATGAGCACAGGAATTGCCTGCTTTACATCCTCCTATATCTCCAGTAACTGTAACGGTGCCTGGACCATAGGAAGCACTCAACAAACATTGGGCAAATCAACAAATGAATGAATGACACAGATCAGGAATGTTATGATAAGAAGGTAGAGAAGGAAATAATCCTTGTGGGATGGATAGTCAGAGAAGATGTCAAGGAAAGAGGATCCTGGATTGGGTCTTGAAAGCTGGTAGAAAAGAGAAGACCATTCCTCTGTGAGGAATGACAGAGACAAAAAGGACGGGCAAGACCTGAGAGATGCCTACAGCGATGTGAAGTGTTATTCCACCAGGAAATCTTGATGAAGAGACTTGAAATTACATAAAGAAGAACGTTTTAACAAAAATAGAATAGGCTCCCTTGGGGTTGCTGGAAGAGGCGATTTCTGTGAGGAGACGTATTGGAGCTTTGGGTAGAAGAAAAACACAGCGAAAACGTGAGAATGGGCAGTCAGGCCCTGAGGAGTAGGTAGAACTTTTAAAGTTTCCCTCAAACACCGGGATTCCAGGCCTCTGTTTTTGCTTTGTTGCTCAAAATAATTTAAGAGAACTTCTTAAATTCCTTGAGTGAGTCATAACTAAAATGTTGCCTTTATCTTCCTAAATCAAGAGAAAGCTCCATTAACCACCGGAGTTATTTCATCTTGTATTGGCGAAACCACATTTTAGCTGGTGGGGAAACAATAGTTTTACCTTCACTCTAGAAGTGGTATTTGAGAATGACATTTAAGAAACATTTTCTATGTCTTTCAGAAGACGATTAATCATTTTGTTTTGAAGGTTTATGATATGATAAAGTATTTTTAAAGCCCATTCTAATTAAACAGCTTGTAGAAAAATGTCTTTAAATCACACCCTATGCAAGCTCTTCTTTCAAATGGTAGTCTACAGAGAACTTCAAGTAAATGTATGGCCGTACATCTGATGGTGTGAGAAATTAAATGGATTTGCTTAATATTTATTAAATCATCTCTGGTATCATATATTCAAATGCCAAAACACTAATATAAAAACAATAATAGTTTTGTTTAAATTTTCCAAACACACAGAATAAAGAGGAGCCTTAATTGAAAATGCTTGCATACACATGCAGATGAAATTAACTCAGTGTCTATGACCTACATAGAGGCAGGTATTGGCGCCTATATCCTCTGAACACCTACCTCTCAAAGCTGAATCCTCCAAAAATCTGCAGCTCCCCACCTGAAGGTATTTTGCTTGTTTGTTTGCTTGTTTTGTTTTGTTTTTTAAATACCTGCGAGTCTTTGCCTGAGGGCTATTTTTCTGGCCGTAGTTAACATGCTTGACCCATGGATAAGTAAACCAGAGTGGTGGGTTGTTAATAACCCCCAGAAACAGGTGATGGATGGGGGAGTTGGTGGATAAGGACTCCAGCTTCCTCGTCCCATGGATGGGGTAACTCTGAGGACTATCCCACACACACTGTCTTGCAGAGTGATCCCAGTGGGACTCGGCTTCACTTTCCCACTGGGGTAACTGGCTTGATGATGCATTTGTGTCCTTCCATTCCCTGTCTCACTTCCTCACTCCTTTACTTATGTTTTGTGGACTTTCTAGATAAACTAGTGGTACTTCTTGTCTCAGGGTTTACTTCTGGGGAAACCTAGACCAGTACATGCCTCTTCCATTATTTTGTGACACCAAAGAAGAGTTTTGATTGGGACTTGGAAACTATAAATAAAAGGGGATTAAAGTGAGATTGTTATGTTTGTTTGTTCTTTCTCAAACACTGAAATGTTACCATTTTACTTTAATACAACCTTTCTCAAGTTCCTCCTGTTTTTCTTTAGGTCCTTGCTTTTCTTTGACATTTGGCTTCTTCACCCCTGGCACACATGAAGTGGGATGCCACGGGGGTAGGTTAATAAGAAACACTGAAATTAAAAAAAAAAATGCTTACAGCTTCAGAGTGTTTACTGCATGAACGAAAACATACTTTACCATTTGTGTGTGTGCTAGGGAGTCATTATGAATAAATCATATGTTGCCAGGCAAATGTTATTTCTAGAAGAAATGGCAATGTGAATTTATTTGCCTGGACCTAAATCAGTGTTACTCTGAAATCAGTATATTTTCTGATGGTGTGAACCAACACACACATATACACACATACATGTGTGTGCACTTGACATATCCCTTTATAAAATGAGCACACTAAAGATACAGAAAATCAATCAATGATAAACCTTAACAAGGTTTAACTGTCTTAAGAACAACAACAGCAACAACAAAACAAAACAAAAACGACAAGCCTGGAGCCACCACAGATTCATATTAGTCAACACTATTAAAAAGCCAGATGTGTCAGAATGGCCCCCATATCTCCAATTATTTATAGCAAGTATTTTAACTTGGGGAGGGAAAAAGGACAGATTTTCTTCAGATGTCTGAGGCCAGTAGAGGACCTTTTCAACTCTTTCCCTCCATAAATGCTTAGGAAGGAGAAAGCCCACTGTGAAATGGTGAGGCAGGGGCGGAGGGGTGGGGAATAGACATTTCAGTGTGATTTTGATCTCCATTTTGCTGAGTAGGAATAGGAAGGAATTTAGCGGTGTTTTAAATGTTAAAAAGAGAGAGAAAAAGAGAAAGAAAGAATGAGAAAGAAATGAGAGAACAAAGAAGGGTAAAAAGTTTCCAGACTTTTCACAATCATTTAAATATTTGCTCAAAAGATAAATAAAAATAATTGCCCAAACTTCCACATTATGAATGCTTGTAGCTTCAGAGCTGTAGGGTGTTGCAATCATAAAGACATATTGGAGATCTGGAACCAGCATAATCACAAAGTTTATGAAAGCAACTTTTTTCTTCACATGTTTCTGTAAAACTATTCCTTTTAAAAGATAATACCTGGACTCCTTCTTTGAACATTAAATGTATTTTTTTTACGTTATAGAGATAGCTTAAGTAGCTGATGATAGGGAAAAATCTTCTTGACATTGGTCCTGGCAATGATTTTTTGGATATGGCATTCAAAGTATAGGCAACAAAAGCAAAAGTAGATAAGTGAGTCTACATCAAACTAAAAAGCCTCTGCACAGCAAAAGAAACCATCAACAAAATGAAAAGGCAACCTACAGAATGAGAGAAAATATTTGCAAACCACATATCTGATAAGGGATTAATATCCAAAATATTTAATATAAGGAACTCAGGCAACTCAATAGCAAAAAACCCCCCAAAACAAAAGAAAGGACCCAAATAATCTGATTAAAAATAGGGCAGAGTAGCTAAACAGACATTTCTCCAAAGAAGACATACATAAATAGGTACATAAAGAGGTATTCAACATCACTAATCATCAGGGAAATGCAAATCAAAACCACAATGAGATATCACTTCACACCTGTTAGCATGACGTTTATCAAAAAGTCAAAAAAAAAGTGTTGGCAAGGGTTTGGAGAAAAGGAGACCTCTGTGTGCTGCTGGTGGGAATGTAAATTGGTACAGCCACTATGGAAAACAGTGTGGAGGTTCCTCAAAAAATAGAACCATCATATGACTCAGCAATCCCACTACTGGGTATGTATCCAAAGGAAATGAAATCACTATCTTGAAGATATATCTGCACTCCCACGTTCATTGGAGCATTAGTCACAATAGCTAAGGTATGGAAACAACCTAAGTGTCCATCAACTAATGAATGGATAAAGAAAATGGGGTACATATACACAAGGGAATATTATTCAGCTACAAGAAAATCCTGCCATTTGAGACAATGTTGATGAACCTGGAGGGCATTATGGGAAGTGAAATAAACCAGGGAGAAAAAGACAAATAGTGTGTAGTCTTGCTTATATGTGGAATCTAAAAAAGCCAAACTCATAGAAGCAGAAAGTAGAACTGTAGTTACCAGGGGCTGGGGAGTGGGGAACATGGGGAGATGTTGGTCAAAGGGTACAAACTTTCAGTTATAAGATAAATGACTTCTGGAGATCTAATGTACAGCATGGTGACTATTGAAAATGCTGTATTGTATATAGACATTCGCTGAGAGAATAGATGTTAAGTGATCTTACCACACACACCAAGAAAATGGTAACTATGAGGTGATAGAAGTACACCTTAACTTGACTGTGGCAGTCATTTCAGAATGTATATGTATCAAGCCAATTTGTTGTAACCTTAAATATATACAATGTTGGTTTGTCAATATACCTCCAAACAGATGATCACGTTCTGGGTTAGAAATGGGGAAGAAGGAAATGTATAAAGAATTAGATACTTCAGCAGGTTAAAACCCCATAAAGCTCAGAGTAAATTTCCATCTTGCCTCTGATTTGTATACGAACTATACTCAGATGGGCAGAGAAGACGTGGAGAAATCAGCTTGACTTACGTGGAAGAGGAAAGGCTATATCCAGTTATTATTTTTTTTTTTTTTGCGGTACGCGGGCCTCTCACTGCTGTGGCCTCTCCTGTTGCGGAGCACAGGCTCCGGATGCGCAGGCTCAGCGGCTCAGCCGCTCCGCGGCATGTGGGATCTTCGCGGACCGGGGCACGAACCCGCGTCTCCTGCATCGGCAGGCGGACTCCCAACCACTGCGCCACCAGGGAAGCCCGCCAGTTAATTTTTTAAACTACCTATTAACTTATCCACAGAACAGCTCTGGATAATGAATTCTAGAATGTTAGTGTCATTTCAGTTGTGGATGGAGGAGGTAATCTTCACCAAACTGAACTGATGATGGCTGTGAACTTGGCATGGTGATTGGTCTGAGATAAACAGATACCATAATAAATACCCGTCTTTCTCACCTCTATGAAAATATTTGCTGCCTTACACATGGGCAGAGGTGGAGGAACGAGAAAGCCCATTTTTAGACACAACTCCAAAACCTGATGCCAGGTTCAAGTGCTGCCTTCCAGTCTCAGTGGAATATTTCCAAGGCTACTTTAGGGATTGAGACTGTGGTCACTCCACAAACATTAGTCATGGCCTCAGTGCCAGAGGACAGGCATGCACCACCTGCTCAGCTGTCAAAGCAGGTTGATAATTTGAGACCGAGGAGTTGGTGACATTCCCTATTCACATACCGGCTGCCTTTAACAGGACAATGCACATCTCAGTCAACCAAGACATTTCTGGCACTTGCCTAGACTTTGAGAGCACCCACTGGCTTGGTAGGGAGCAACTGGCATGAAGGAAGGACCTCAGCCAAGGAAGGTTTTGAGAAGACCCTGTCCTGGCCCTCCAGAAGCAGATGCATTCATACCTCTCCCTTGAGGGGCCAAACTGGGCAAGTCCAAATGTATTATCTGCCTTCATCAGTCAGTGGGAGGGAGGCCAGTTAACGATTTGTTTTTCAGCTCTTCATTGAAATCAATCAGCACACTGCCACACTTAGATAGCAGCACCCAGTGAGGGGACCAGCAGGCTTTTCCAACAGCCTTTTCATCAGGGAGACATATTTTAGGTCCATCCCACTTTCAGTCTCTGCAGCTTAACATGACACCCCAAATTACCGGCCACCGTCCCGGCAGGCACAGTCAACTTCAGTCTGACTTAATCTGTTTTTTTATATTCATAAACATCTTAAGGCTCTGGTTCACCAGGTCCAGGCAGTGAATGCGCAGGAAGACATGATGTGAGGATAATGGGGATGCGGCCGAGAGAAGGGAGGAAGATGCGTTGCTCATAGGAAATGCAAAGCTCTCCAACTCAAAGCATTTCCTTCATTTTTTCCATGTAGTTCCCTTGAGGTTATGCAGCTGGATATTCTCAGAGCTGAGAGCAGACAGGCTCACCATAAACTATTCATTCTACCTTCTGATATTTCCAGTCTCTCTGTGATGACAGTGGACTGGGTACCCAGTTATTCCTCAAACCAAAGCAGATGTGTCTGATCTTAACCTCTCAGAAGGCAGCAAGATTAAAGCACATATGGAATTTTGGTTATCACCCATCTTACTTCCTCCTTGACAGACAGTTCTCCTTTTTATATAAAATAAGCCAGGAGGGGCTTCCTTGGTGGCGCAGTGGTTGGGAGTCCGCCTGCCGATGCAGGGGGCACGGGTTCGTGCCCCGGTCCGGGAGGATCCCACATGCCGCGGAGCGGCTGGGCCCGTGAGCCATGGCCGCTGAGCCTGTGCGTCCGGAGCCTGTGCTCCGCAACGGGAGAGGCCACAGCAGTGAGAGGCCCGAGTACCGCGAAAAAAAAAAAAAAGAAAAAAAGAAATTTATAAAATAAGCCAGGAGTAATAGAGCTTTGACAAATGACAGAGAAGGGGATGCATTTCTAAATTAACTAACGGCAGGTACCTTGAAAAAGAATACCTAATCAACATTTGAGTCTAAGTCCCAGTTTCTTCTGGTGTGGGATACACTGAAGGCATTTAAATAACTGTCACATAGTTTATTACAAACCTGGTGAATTGTTTTTGTTTTTGTTTTGTTTTGTTTTTGTGGTATGCGGGCCTCCCTCCGTTGCGGCCTCTCCCGTTGCGGAGCACAGGCTCCGGACGC
>NC_041221.1:63065913-63067438 GCF_002837175.3 Physeter macrocephalus
TCATGCGGGCCTCCCTCTGTTGCGGCCTCTCCCGTTGCGGAGCACAGGCTCCGGACGCGCAGGCTCAGCGGCCATGGCTCACGGGCCCAGCCGCTCCGCGGCATGTGGGATCCTCCCGGACCGGGGCGCGAACCCGGTTCCCCTGCATCGGCAGGCGGACGCGCAACCACCGCGCCACCAGAGAAGCCCTGGTGAATTGTTTTGAATGTATCTTTTCGGTCGAATTAGAGGAAATTTTAGACTAAGAATAATACTAACAATAACAAATATAGCATTTAGTCCTACTCTGTATGTTATCCTCATTTACAGATGACAAAATTGAGGTACAGCACAGTTGAATAACTTGCTTAGGCCACACAGCTAGGGACACATACCTCTTCAGGGGTAAGAATGTGAGACTGAATTTTTTAACAAGAAGTAATTAATTAAAATCATAAAATTCTCCACATTCTCCTTGATATTTGAAAGAAAAACCTGTGTATTCCCTGAGGGGCAGCTGCTTACAGAATAGAAGGTTCCCAACTTACAAGGTCTTACAAGGTATGACTTAAGATTTTTCGACCTTACAGTGGTGCAAAAGCAATACACATTCAGTAGAAACCGTACTTGGAATTTTGAATTTTGATCTTTTTCCTGAGCTAGCAATATGTGGTATGATACTCTCTCATGATGCTGGGCCATGGCTCCCAGTCAGCCATCCGATCATGAAGATAAACAGCCAGTACACTTACAACCATTCTGTACCCACACAACCATTCTGGTTTTCAATCTCAGTACAGTATTCAATCAATTACATGAGACATTCAACACTTTATTATAAAATAGGCTTCGTGTTAGATGATTTTGCCCAACTGTATGCTAATGTAAATATTCTAATAGCGTGTAACATAGGCTAGGCTACGCTGTGATGTTCCATAGGTTAGCTGTATTCAATGCATTTTTGATTTCCGATATTTTCAACTTACGATGGGTTTATTGGGCCGTAACCCCATCCTAAGTGGAGAAAGAATCTGTACATGCAATAAGTTAAGCTGAAATTGCTTCAAACACACCAAAGAAGTCATTAAAAAGGAAAATAAAGGTTCCAAAAGAGGGGAAACTATTCTCTTGTAGTCAGTGAAGCAGAGCAGAAAAGTACATTTACAGATTGACTGCAATTTATGGAAAGAGAAAATATGTAAAGAAATATGAAAAAATGTTAAAATATAATTGTGTTATTGTGGTAGAATATTAGGCGAGATTTTTTTTACTTCTTGTTCCACAACTTCTGGATGTATTATTTTTTGTAATTAACAGCAATGTGTTAAAGCGATAAATTATGGAAGCCCAGCCTCTTTCTGCACAAGATGGCTGCTGATGTCACAGCAGTTTAGCTCAATCTACATACAGATTAATTTTTTTTTTTTTTTTTTTTTTTCTGGTATGCGGGCCTCTCACTGCTGTGGCCTCTCCCGTTGCGGAGCACAGGCTCCGGACACACAGGCTCAGTGGCCATGGCTCACGGGCCCAACCGCTCCGCGGCATG
>NC_041221.1:63067517-63102354 GCF_002837175.3 Physeter macrocephalus
GAGATCTTCCCGGACCGGGGCACGAACCCGTGTCCCCTGCATCGGCAGGCGGATTCTCAACCACTGCGCCACCAGGGAAGCCTGCAGATTAATTTTTAAGATCTTTTATCTCCAATCATAGAGTTGGAAAATTTTTCCTTAAGAAGGAAGAACATAGCCTTTATGTTTATTTTGTGCAGTCATTAGTTAAGAAAAAAAAAAAAACAGGTTATCAAATACGAAGGGTATTTATTTAAACAACTAAGTCCCTGCTTTCAAAGTGGTTAGAATCTAATGAAAGACAAGTTAAACTCAACCATAGAGTTGGTGCTCAGTATCTTTAGACTGCATGCTAATTTCAAATATGGGAGAACATACATACATACATACATATTTCTTTCAAAAGTCTTTCATCCCCATTTTTAAAAAGTACCATTTTGCCAAGGGAAAATAAACAGAAGGAAATGGTTTGGGGTTAACTCAAAACTGTGAATATTTGAATTCTAATTTGGTTTTAAAGTCAGAAAAAAAAACCCTACTCTCCTGGTATAATACTTTTAAAGCAAATGGAATTAATCATGCATGAAAAACTAATCTCTGACCTTTAATGGTAATTTTACAGATGGAAAAAAGTTTCAAACACTCAGTTGTGCAAAGAAAACAGACATTTGCTCAGTCTGTAGACCCCAGCTCAGCTGACAGTAATTTTCCATTGATGGGGAGAAAATCATGGAAATTATACATGGCTATGGCTGGCTTTAGACTGGCCCTATATAAACTGCAGCCATGATTCTGAATTTTTTCTTTTGTGTGAGTGGGTAAAACATCAACAAAGTCTGCATTAAAAGATGTCACCAATATTTTCGAGGTGACCTATAGTTGCAATATCTGATATAGTTTTGTCTCTTAGATTTATTGACTATGTACTTTTTGCATTATATACAACTAAAATTCTGCTGGGAAAAGCAATAAAGTACTCTGTCATGAAATTGTTTCAACAAATGCTATCGCACAAGTCTTTCAATGACTTTAAAATTTCCACTACCAGGAAAAGTTTTCAAAATGTATTTTTCCAAATGCAGGTGGGAGGATACCTTCTAAACTTTGAGCCAGTTCTACAGGAACCAAGAGAAACACCAAAAAGTAAAATAAAACTCTCCACACCACTTCCAAAGCAAGGAAGCAAAACCACAGCCAAGGGTGAGTGCAGCGGCCACCCAGCCCACACCCATAAATGCTAGGGTAGTGCTGGTCACATACCCAGCTACACTTTTCTGAGTCTCTGTGGCCAATCTTGTGCTCTCATGTTCTAGAACTCCACGAGAGCCAGAATTCCAACTGCAAAGATGTGCGTGTGGGGGGTGGGGCAAACTCACTTGCTAGGGGTGAGGTGGTGATAAGGTGAGAAAAATACTAATGAAGCAGAGTCTAAATGAATCAATACATGGACATCACTTAGAACAGTGCCTGGAACTTAGTCTGGAAACATGGGTGACAACACATAATATCAAAAAGGATATCTTTGGCCTATTAAAGTATAAAACGTGGGGCTTCCCTGGTGGCGCAGTGGTTGAGAGTCCGCCTGCCGATGCAGGGGACACAGATTCGTGCCCCGGTCTGGGAAGATCCCACATGCCGTGGAGCGGCTGGGCCCGTGAACCATGGCCACTGAGCCTGCGCGTCCGGAGCCTGTGCTCCGCAACGGGAGAGGCCGTAACAGTGAGAGTCCCGCGTACCGCAAACAAACAAACAAACAAACAAACAAAAAATATATATATAAAACATTATATTTCCAGACTTTACGGACACTCTATAAATATAAGCCATTATTTATAAGAAGCCTTTATACAGGGAGACAATAGAGTGAAATGTTTTTAACCATAACAACTTACTGAATTTAAACTTAGAAGCATTGACTTGTAATTATACTTATCTGATACAATTTGTTATCCATATTTTGTCTCCAGCAAAAAACCTCTGAGTTTCTAACATTGTTAATCACCTCTTTAAAAATCAAAAAAACTGTTTTATGAACATACTGCATTGAGATATGACAAATCTGAGTTGTGAAGATTGGAAAAAAAAGGAGTATAAGATTTGATTGAGAGGGTACATAATTTATTAATAATAAACACTGGCTTTTAAAACTAGTGAAATTAGAGGACATATTTCCCTCGCTGATCTTCCTCCTTCACTTCCTTTCCTCCCTCTTTCATTTGCCTCTTTTTCTCCTTTTTTTCTTCCCTTCTCTCCTTCCTTACATACATTCTTTCCTCCCTCTCTCCCTTAATTTTTGTTCATTCTTTCAACCCATCCAGCCAAACAACAATGATTTGTTGAAGGCTTTTGTTGTTTTTTTCATTAAGGCAAACCAGTTAAGCAGTCTACTATTTTTTCAATTGGTAAATGTATTTGTAGCAAATAGGTAATTTAAAGTTATTCAATTTCCAAAGTCTGTTGCTCTAAGGACTCATCCCAGCAGGAAAGTACTTAACCCAGGGATAGAACACAGGGTCTCACAATGTTCATATTAAACTTGACCTGACTCTATCTGTACCTTGTTCAGTCTCAGTTTATGATGTCTGTTGGGCTTTCAAGCCCGCTCTCTGACTTTGCTTCTATTCTTATTCCTCCAACTTGGCACCCTCATGGGTTCTCACAATGCACCTGCTGTGGTACCTAGACTATGTCTTCCTTGCTCCCTGAGAGGCCACTCCTTGAAACTGGCCTTGACTGAGACCTAACTCCAATGACAGGTGCAGTAATGAATCCTCAGATGTACAGCTCTGCCTGGATAAGATACTTATGCTCAGGGTTGGAATCAGATTTTCAAGCACAATCCCAGTATCCCTGTGACAATTAATATTTAAGCCTCGGTAGGATTTAATTTGTAAAGGATTAAACACAAATATATTTCCTAAATTTGGCCTCTCACTCATCTTTTTGTCTGCATGTTTCCCCTGCTCTTCTTTCCTCTCTCTCAAAGGCCTACTTCAGCATTAAAGAGAGTCTGCAGTGGAAAAGTAATAATAAAAGAGAAGCCAGAGCTTTGCTCTGAAACGTGTATGGGATGGAGAGAAGAGGAGCAAGTACCACATTTGCATCTTGGTGGTGGGAAAAGGAACCTCATGGAACAACTGTGCCTGGAAAGGAAACCTTTTTTCACTGTATGCAGCCGTCTTGAGTCACTGGTCATTGCTAGCAGCACAGAAGCCACAGAATGAAATGAGAAAAGTGCTGAGTAGAATTTGGGAAGTATAGAGGAGCAGGAAGTGAGCTCCCTTGGCATATTATCTGACCATATCACCAGTATTCATATTAAAAGATCTTCTAAAAACAGGACACACACATGCGCGCGCACACACACACACACACACACACACACACACACACACACACACACAAAAACACTATAGGTTCTACTCAAGCACCATGGGACTATTTGGGCTTGAGAATTTATAGATCAATTAATGCAATTGTCCTACATCTTCAATTCGGGAACTCAAAAGAATGTTTAAAATCTCTTGCTTATGCAGCAGTTAAGTAGAGATTTGGAGACAACATAGTTTGAGGATGTCTTCAAGTCTTAGGTATACAATGCAGCTCTGCAATGATGGGAAAATTATGTCACTCCCATGGGCCACATATTTTCTTAGAGATAGTTAAGTTAAGACACATCATTGGATAATAACCAGCACGATGCCTTAGCTCGCTTTCATAAATGTGCTGGATTTTTGGAAGAAGTCCAAAAAATACATGTTAAGGAAAATAATACAATCATTTTTTTTATTGCTTTAGTTCTTATCACTCACTCATTAGTGTGGTGAGGGAGGTAATATCAACCTCTAACTAGTCCTAGAAAAAGGGACTGATACTGTTACATGAGACCAAAGGAAACTCATCATGACCAAGGAGGGTCACAAGCAGCTGGCTCTGATTCTGACCAATGAGCAGCTCATGAGCCCATGACATTTCTTTGCAAAGCAGAAGCCCAGGGCAAAGAAGGAGGTCGCTCAAACTGGGTTGCTCTCCTGCGTTCGTTTAAGAAGCCCATTGGTCACTCCACAGTTGAGAACCTTGGTTTTCCAGCAGTTTTGTGGCTGAAGGGTCAAATTCCACGATATCTCAGGTTTCTGTTTACCTGTGTGTCATAAATTAGGTTGTTATTCATCGAAGATTCACTGCCTTCCTCATCCTTTTACCCCCGAACGATACTGAGTTTGGCCGTATTATGTGGGTTGACCAACAGAATGTGGGCTCAAATGATATATGCCTCTTCCAAGCGGAGACCTTACAAGTTACAAAGTGATTCCTCCTGTCACTCTAGGAGTTGTCAACAATGCCATGACAAGAACAGGTCCAAGAAACTGACTGGTCCAAGAAGAAGAAGAAACATGAGAACAGACAAGAAGGCAATCTGCAGCATGAAGCAGCACCATCCCAGCCCACCTACGAGCAGACTGACAAACAAGTAACGGACACCTACTGTTATAGGCCACTGGTATTTTGTGGTTGGTTGCTATGCAACATTACTGTATCAACAGCTAACTACCACACCTTGCAATGAAAGACCAATATAGTTAATATGTATAATTATTTTCTCTTGGGATACCAAGAGTTCTGGCCAATTCAGTCCACAAACTTTATTGCCCTAGAAATCCAGCCAATACCATTCCTCAAATCTGCCTGATAAAGAATACAATGCTCCCATCCCTCTACAATTCGCATTTGCCTAATTTTTACACGTAAAATTCAACTAAAATTTTTATCTTTCATAAGAAATTTCAGATTCTTCCACTCTTTTATCCCTCAGGAAGAAGCACTTCCTTCTCTAAACTGTATCCCTCTCTTCTTTTGCATATCACCTTGTGCAACAAATTATAGTACCTCTAGTATTCTCCTGTATCACTTATTGGTTAATATATCCTTTAGCATCTAAAAGAACTTTAAGAACAGGAATATTTCTCTCGAATTTCAAAAAGAATAGGCCCCTCAAATAATCAGGTACAATTTAAATCAATCCACTTCCCCTTCATATCTGCTTCTCCTTTATAGACCCTAACTCAATAAATGTCTTCTCCATTTTCCTAGTTGCCCAAGCCAGAAATCTGAGTGATAATTGATCTCTAGTCCTTTTACCTATTAACCAAGTCCTGCTTCATCAAAACTCCTATTTAGGATTTTTGGATCTCAATCAAATCTATCCACTTCTCTGCAGCCCCATCACCATTTCCCCACAGGATTACTGTAATTAATTCTCACCTGTGCCACCTATCTCCAATCTTAACCATTTGCAAACCAATTTCCCATAGCAGCCAAAGATATTCTTTAAAGTTCATATCTGATTATGTCATTTGATCTTAAAATCTTTGATTGGCTCCCCACTGCAGCAGGATGAAGTGCAAATTTCTATTTGACTTATTAGACCTTTTATTATCTACCTCAGTATAGTTCTGTAGCCTATTTCTGATTAATGTCCACCTTGTGTTCTCTACCTTAGGCAGACTGAATTTTCTGCATCTCCCAAAACCCATTATGTTCTCTCTTATTACCAGTCATTTACACATGTTGTTCTGTTCATCTGATACCCTCTTTCTCCTCTCACGACCCTTCCCTTGGTTCTCTTTTCTTGTCCTTTATGTCTTAGGTCAGATAACACTTTCTTTAGAAGACCACTCTGACTCTTTCCTTTCCCCCTTGCTCTGATAGGCCTGGAAAGTGCCCCTCTTGTGTGTTTCTACAGTATCCTGGACTTACATGCTTCCGTATAGCACTTATTATCCTACACTGCAATTTCTAATTAGTTTGCAGCTGACTCTATAGCTGGCCTAACCAAGAGCCATTTCATCTTCCAGCTAGAACCTTAGTGTAATTCAAATATCTACACACCTTTGTAGCCATGCACCTATGGGAAGGTGGGCCTCAGCCTCAGCTCCCATGAAGGAAGCCTGATTGTCTCAGCTAATCATGAAGGTACTACTTCTGCAATAGTGATTAAGACATTGGCATGTGATGCAATTCTGACCAATGAGACATTGAAGAGAAGTTACGGGAGTCTGTTGGGGAAGAATTTTTCTCTCTCTTAAAAGAAGACAGGGCTTCCCTGGTGGCGCAGTGGTTGAGAATCCGCCTGCCAATGCAGGGGACGCCGGTTCGTGCCCGGGTCTGGGAAGATCCCACATGCCGCGGAGCAGCTGGGACCGTGAGCCACGGCCGCTGAGCCTGCGCGTAGAAAAGATCCTTCTTTTTTCACTAGTCATGGATATCTGCCTTTGATAGCTAGAACTGTGACAGACATCTTAAGACCATGGGGAAGCAACCTAGAAAAACCACCAACATTTGAGGAAGGCAAAAAATAAAGATGGAAAAGACTCTCAAGCCTTTGATTACGTCACAGAGTTACTGAGTGACTTGAGCTGCACCCCGCCTCCCCGTCCAGGACTGCTTATGGTCTAAGTCAGTTGAGTTCAAGCTTTCTGTTACAGCTACAAGCATTCTGACTTACACACTTGTCTATCTTCCTTACTGTACTGATATGAATAAGAATTTATGCTTGTAAATAGGAACTGTAAAAGGACTTAGAATTTAAAGAAAACAGCTTAGGGCTTCCCTGGTGGCGCAGTGGTTGCGCGTCCGCCTGCTGATGCAGGGGAACCGGGTTCGCGCCCCGGTCTAGGAAGATCCCACATGCCGCGGAGCGGCGGGGCCCGTAAGCCATGGCCGCTGAGCCTGCGCGTCCGGAGCCTGTGCTCCGCAACGGGAGAGGCCGCGACAGAGGAAGGCCCGCATACCACCAAAAAAAAAAAAAAAAAAAAAAAAAAAGAAAACGGCTTAGAAGGCTGCATGACTTTATGGTAATCAATAAGGAAAATTATTATTAATGTGGTACTAGAGAGAGAATCAGAATCAGCTTTTACAGAAAATGCTGTAGAAATCTACTGATTTATTCTCTGGGCCAGAGAATAAAGTGAACCTGTAATAGTCCTTTAAAAAGCTGGGTATAAAGTGATCACAGGGATTGTACCAAATTCAGAAGCCTCCAGAAATGTGACCTAATTTTATTTAGCCCCTTGCCTTCCCCTTTCTTTCTCATGCCAGCCCTGGTTTTACTTCAAAAGCTGAAGAGCGTAAAAGGGGAAAATCCCACCAACATATTCACCTAGGCTCTGAACAAAGATCCAAGGAAAGGTCAAGGTGATATTCAAACCCACAGTCACATTAACCTTTTGTGGATTTGAACACTGAACAATGCAGTAGTCTTTCTGCTTCGGCAGAATTTCTTGTTAGAAACAGGAATGTGGAGAATAACAAGAAAGAAAAATCCTCTATTTTTGGCCTAAAAAAAATTGGTGAGCTTAGATTCCTATGATAGGAAGTTTCTTCCTACCTTCATTTTTATGCGTTTAATATTAAGTAGATGGCAGGGAGGACAGAGGCAGCTGGTTATTAAATAGCAGCTCCCTGCCATTTATCAAAATAGAACCAATTCTTCATTTTCATAAGGTAATGAATTTGGATATTGCTCCATATTATTGGAACAAGATTATTGTTTGATCATATTTTTCAAAAACGGGTTAACAATTTAAGTTTCTATTAGTGCTGCAAATAGAACTGATTGTATACTTGTGGACAGTTACTTGTAAAACAAGACAAGTTGTATAAGGTAGAAGTTACATCCTCCTTGAAATTTTTGTAGAAGTATGAAACCATCTGAGTCAATATTTTTGAGGGTTTGTTTATTTACTCATTTTGGGAGATATTAAAATTGTAACTATTGACTCAATTCTCTAATGGTTATAAGTCTATTCCAGTTTGTTTATATCTCATTGAGTCAGTTTGGGTTGTTTTATTTTTGTGGGTTTACATCAAAATCAAACTGTAAAAATAAGCAATGATAAAAATACTACAGCTTTAAAAATGCATAATTATTTTCCCCCGATGATTCTAGAGCTATACTATCCAATAGAGTAGCCCCAAGCCACATGTAGCTATTAAGTACTTAAAATATGGCTAGTCCAAATTGAGATGTGTCAAAAGTATAATAGACACTCTGGATTTTGAAGATTTAGTATGAAAAAAAGAATATAAGATAACTAATTAATAATTTTTACATTGATTACATATTGAGCTTCTATTTTGGATATACTGAATTAAAATACATTCTTAAAATTAGGTTTTAAAGAAATTTAAATATGGCTATTAAAATTTTTTAAATTACATATGTGGTATGCATGATATTTCCATTAGGTAGCACTGTTCAAGAACATTCATCAGATCCTTTCACATGATGCCCTGCATTGTACACATTGACATATGTATAATCTCTGAAACACATTATGATGAAAAAAGGATACTCCTTCTAAATAGATGTGTGTTCTTAGAAAATTCATAGAAACTGTCTGAGTCTTGATTGCTTCACCTCTAAAATAAAAGGGATGCTTGAGATGATTCCTGAATTCCTTTCCAATTCTCAAATATTTAATGACTTCATAATTTCCCGAATAGGTTCCAAGTTCATGGGATAGCTCATTTCAGTTTAACTAATATTTCTGGAGCTTCTCTCATGTGATCACAGGTCCTGTGATAAGGTAATTGGACATCTAAATATCTCCCACTGTATTTAGTACTACTCTTTACTCTTGGCAAGTCTTCAAGAAATATTTATGGGATTAATGAATATTATTCTTCCCTGTCTTACATGTTGATTCAGAAAGAAAAAAAATTCTCTCTCTGTCTCTGTCTCTGTCTCTGTCTCTCTCGCTCTCACACACACACACACACACACACACACACACACACACACACACACACACACCAATAACCTGGCTGTGAATGAAATACCAAAAAAAAAAGTGTTTTTTTTTAAAAACTGAGTTGCAATTCTTTAGCAGAAACTCGTGTCCATATAACTGAATGGTTTCTGAACCCTAAAGCTAAAAATACCTTGCTCTTCTTAAAAATGTAAATTGCATTGTGCTTCTACGTCAAGGGCTCTCCAATTTTAGCTGCCTTTGTCCTTTTTGAGGCTTTCCTGGGTCAATAATTAGCAACACAGCTTCTGGGACTGAGTGAAGAAAGAGCATGATGAACAAATACAAATGAGCTGCCTTAAAAAAGCAGTAGCATAAAGCAAGAGAGCACTTGAGACTTGTCCTGTCAACATGTTCACATAGGGCAGGCTGAGAAATGAGACACTGAAAATTACTAAGCCAGAACCTAGCTGTATGCACTTACTTAACCAAGTTCACTGTTCTCAGGATACATTTTCACCTTCTGCTTTAGTGAGGAGTATTCTCGAATTATTCTTAATGTTTCTAAAAAGTGCTTTTCCAATTTTACTGGGATTCTTAAACTTCTTTTCAGTTTTTTTCCAAACTCGAAGAGAAAGAAATGAGGAAACAGTCTGATATATTGGGAAGAACGCTGGAGACCAACCGTTAGTAAGTTTGATTTCTGAGAGCTACTATGCACTTGTGATGTGAAATTGAACAAACTATTTAATCTTTCTGACCTGTTTCTTCATCTGAAAAATAAGGATAAAGTCCTATGTATTTAAAGGTTAGTGAGGGGATCAAATGAGATACTGGTAAGGGAAAATATTTAACAATGTATAAATGTTCTACAAATGTAAACTATTTCATACATAATCATCACAGACGTCTCTTGTGAGCTAAAATCTGGTCATATAACATGTGATCCTAGATCCAAAGGAGAAGACAAAGAAGAAACGTATATGACAAAAATATTATGTCTCCTATTAGAAATAGCACAATATTCATAAAACTAATATTTAAAATAATATGATGTAATGGTTAATTGTACAGACTCTGGAGACAAACTAGTAGGATCTGAGTTCTGACTCTATCATATACTAGCTGTGATTTGAAACAGATCCCTTTATCTGTCTATTCTTTACTTTTCACATCTGTAGAATGGGGATAATAATAATACATAGGCTTATTGTGAGGAGTGAAGTACTTTATATAAAACATTAGAATGGGGCTGGCACATATAAGCATTATATTAGTGTAGCTGTTGTTTAGGTGTTCATTCTATGATGCTTTCTTTAAACTCTAGGCTAACTCTTGGCTAGCATTTGTTTTACATTGCTTGAAAAATAGCATAGATTTCTCACATGCACATTTTGGAAGTACCCCAAACGCATGCTAGGAGAACAAAGAGAAGCAACTTCAGTACATAATTCACAAAACGACAGCCTAGATGAGCCCACACTTTTTAGAGGGCTGAAATATATAGTGAAACAAAGTACACTAATGTGGGACCTTGGTAAAATTTGAGTCCCTCTTTATTTTTACTTTTTTTTTTTTTCAGGTACTGAAACAATGCCCAGAAGTGTCTTGTATTTGCATTGTGATTTTAAATATCACTTTCACATCCATTACCTCATTAAAAGTTCAGCACTATGAAAGGTCAACAATGAACTTACTTTCACTCCCACATATCTCTTTGAGGAATCAAGTCAACTGAATACTTGCACTTGAGAAAAAAAAGTTGGACTCTTTGCCAAATACTTTTTGGCAGCTCTTAAGCCTGGGTTTTTCATCTGAGCTAACTGCAAGCCTAGAAGGATCCAGAGGGGCAATTCATCAGCTCAGCAGAACGCTCAGGCCCTGGACTGCGGCCGGGTCATGTCTTCCACAAACAGCTATCTGTCAGTAAGTGAATCATTGACTGCATCTTCCTTGAGAGGAAAGTCATTTTGGTTGCTTCACCAAGTCCAAGAATGTGCGGAAGGAAAGGAGATGGCTAGCTGGGGACTTCCACTAGGATTTTCCCATAGGCTATGACTAGCTGTATCATATTCTATTTGTTGGACTCAGTAGTGATTTTCCATGAGACTATACCTACTGGACAGCAAAGTCTTGACCTGTTTCTTATCTAATTTGACCATCTGCTACATCAGCATTGTTGATTTAGACACCCAAGATCAGGCAAATGTGGCAGAGATGAGAGTTCCACGCAAATGTTTTTAAGGAGGCATTTGCTAGGAAAACCCCCTAGAGATAAGCATTGACATATACCATTGGTAAGACCCCAGTTAAATCTAATCAGTATGCCTGCTTCAGAAAGAAATCCTCCTCAGAAATGACATTGCCTGATCAAGTTGCTCTCTTTCGTCTAAATACTTATTGAAATCCTTAAATATATCATGACAATGGAATATACCAAACACAGGTTAATCTTTTATTATTAAGGTTAATGTAACATCTGAAGGTCATGATTTGGATTAACAACCATGATAAGACTTTAGGTATTAAATGAATAAAATTGAGCACATCTGTATTCACTCTAGGATAAACCAAGACGGTTTTAAAAATTCTCTCATCATCTCTTGTTCTCCTACAATTTGAACTTAAACTTTAAGGGTTGAACAAGAATGTAAAAGAATATAAAACAAGTAATGGCAGCATTTCCTGAAACACTGTAGATATTCAAAATAGTTATGAAATAAATGAATATCTGCAAAGTTTGGGTCATTTTAACCACACTAATATTTACATTTATCTATAGACATAATAGTCTTGAACACATTAAGAGAAATTGATCAATACTAAACAACAACAACGAAAATGTTTTCCTCTGTAGGAAGATAATGCTAAATTATAATTGTGCAAAGTCAAAAAGTAATCTACAAACGAATTACAGAGCATTATTCAATGAGTCAAATCCATTCTATAAATAAATAGTGCAGTACTTGGCTAAAGGTTGTTGCTATTACATGCACGACTTCGGGATGAAAACTGGGAGGCCTGATTTTAATATGTTCGTCACATTAAGTAATGAACAATATAAACAATTCATGCAAGCATGTCAGCCAAGCATTACTCTTGAGGACCAGCAGGACATTTCAGGAACAAGAGCTAAAAGCAGGGAGTACTCTCTTGATTTGGAAAACTGATTCTAAATTTCTTGATTTTCCCAGAGGGTAGCATTTAAGCAAAATCTGGCACAGAAGTGGAATGCATAATTGAAGCCAACTTTCCCTTGGTAGGGAAAATACGATCCTTCCTTTCACTATTGGGAGATGCTTTGGATGCTGTCCGCAAACTGGCCCCAGGTGACCTGTTCTTTGTGGCACTCATATCACTTCCGCCCACAAAATGCTCTCCTGTGAGGGAGGGGGTGGGAAGCATGTCTTGAGATTCTCTCACTCCCCACTAATGCCAATAAAATTCTGTAATTGGGAAAGAATCTAATCTCAGATATTCATACTTGTATGAATTCAAACCATTATTTTACCTTTTTATGATTTGCCTTTTTGGCCTTACCTCTGTGTAAAAAGGCCAAAACACAAAAACTTTTTTTTTCCTTTTCAAAAGAAATTGTAAGCATTGAGCATCAGGAAGACATGGTCTTTTAGTCTGCTTATTTGGTTTTAAGGTAAAAGAAATGTGCCTGTTACTGAAAGTACATATACAAACTAAATTGACAAATTTGATCATGCTGTTTCAGTGACTTAAAAAGAACTGCACAGGGGCTTCCCTGGTGGCGCAGTGGTTGAGAGTCCGCCTGCCGATGCAGGGGACGCGGGTTCGTGCCCCGGTCCGGGAAGATCCCACGTGCCGCGGAGCGGCTGGGCCCGTGAGCCACGGCCGCTGAGCCTGCGCGTCCGGAGCCTGTGCTCCTCAACGGGAGGGGCCACAACAGTGAGAGGCCCGCGTACCGCAAAAAAACCCCAAAAAACAAAAACAAACAAACAAAAAACAAAAAACAAAACAAACAACAAAAAACGAACTGCACATTTGATTCACTGGTTGTTCAGGTTGTGGTGCTTCTCTGTTTATACTCAACATTGGCTTCCTCAGCCATCTCATCAGCGTCTTCATGTCTCACACACATTTCTGACTTCTTGACGGATGCCTCTACTATGAGGACCCAGCCCCCCTCAGTGAGAACATAGCTGAGACCATATTCATCCTTTTCTTCTACCAACCCATTGTCCTTCTAGACTTTCCCATTTCCCAGTCTTTAGGGTTCAGTCATGACTGACTTTTCATCTCCACACCCCACTGCATTCGTTGCAAATTTCAATGATGTTACACCTATACAATGTTTCCAGAAACTACCTTCTTTCTATTTCCACATACATGAATTTAGTTTATTGTCTCATCGCTCTTTTTTTTTTTTAACAAAAATAATATTTACTCATTATATTAGTTTGCTAGGACTGCCATAACAAATACCACAGACTTGGGGGGCTTAAATAACAGAAATTTATTTTCTCACAGTTCTGGAGGCTAGAAATCCAAGATCAAGGTGTGGGCAGGCCTGGTTTCTTCTGGAGACCTCTCTCCTTGACTTGTAGGTGGCCACCTTCTCCCTTTGTCTTCACATGGTCTTTCTGTGCCTGTCTGTGTCCCAATTTCCTCTTTTTACTGGGGTATCAGTCAGATTGGATTGGGGCCCACCCATATGACCTCATTTTACCTTAGTCACCTCTTTAAAGGCCCCATCTCCAAGTACATTGAGGTACTGAAGTTAGGACTTCAACATAGGAATTTTGGCAGGACACAATTCAGTCTACAGCACTCATGTTTTTCCTATGGCACATGCTCTCATCTCAGAATGTCATAATATTTTTCCCCAGAATTATTCTGATTGTCTTTAGAAAAACTGTGTTCCACAGCCACAGACACTTTCTTTAGAAAAACTGTGTTCCACAGCCACAGACACTTCCTTAAACAAACACGCTCTCTTCAGAATCCAAAGCCCCACTGTGCCATGTTAATTTCCTCATTCTCTCATTCAAGACCCTCTGTAATCAAAATTTCCATTCTCAAGTTTCCTTTCCTCTGATTCTAGTAAAACATAGTCACTCTGGATTACTCAAACGCAGACCTCTATATTGTACTTCCGTTGTTTCCATTTATATTTTTCTAAGAATGGCATCATCTTTCAAAGCGCTAAGTAAATGTTAGCATCACCTTTCTTCAATCTCTTCTACATCCTTCCAAACAACTGTGGTTCCTGGGTCCCAAGCCATAGCCCATTTACCTGAACCTCTCTTATTTTATTTTTCTCTGCCGGTTTCCTCACTCCCTAAATCCTAAGTACCCCTTTAACAGAGGGCTCATAGCATCATGGGTACTGAATAAACCATTTATCGAGTTGATTAAAGCCAGTCTACTTGACATCAATTGTTTCAGGTGTCAATATGATTAAAATACCTCAAACAATTATCAATTATTATTTATTCTTTTGTTCAGCTTATAGACACGGCATAAACCACGGCTTGATGACTAAAAGAGTCAATAATGATTATTTTGGTTGATTATTTTTCTCCCCCAAATAACAAATTTCTCTTTATTTTAAACAACTACAGATTGCTAATCCTATACATATACATATACACACACTTTTTTTTAACCAAAATATTTTGGTGACTTTTGTGAAAACTAGTAGAAATGTTCTTATTATCTACGTTATGAGTTAAAGAACCTTAGCGTTATTTTTAGTGACTGGTTTGCCAAAAATTTTGTAAGCTCTGTCTTCAAGGCACTTTTACGTCAATTATAATTTATTTTCCCTTCTACTTTACTCTTTCCAAGGTTTACTCTGCATTTGGCACAAAGATCTTAGTTCTCCCCTATCCTCTTGTCCTACAGAAACCTTAATAAGTTACCTTAAGTCTCTGAAAACAATAAATTAATATAGGCCATAAGTGGCCAAATTTTTCATAGTCTAGTTCATAGCTTTTTCCAACTCCCTTAGTCTTTGCTGCATGTATTATAGAGCCTAGAAAGCAAATATTAACTTTCTAATCTCCTTCCCACTAGAGATGGCCATAAGGCATAATACTGGCTAATGAGCTATAAGCAGACGTCTTTTGAAGGCTTTGGGGAAGGCTTTTGTGTTTCTGGTAACTGGGTAGATATGACTAGAGCTGCTCCCCCCTCCACCTCTCCCCTCCCCTCTGGCCCTCACTGCAGGTAACACAGATGTGATGTCTAAAGCTGCAGCAGCCATCTTGCCATCATGAGGGAAAGGCCAAGAAAATTGTATAGATGCTGGCCTTCTGCAAATGGTGGTAACGTCATATAGCAACTCAAATGGCTCTAGTGGCCACTTCTTTCAAAGTAACCCATATTTGTTCAAGCCATTTTTGGTCCAGGTTTCTTGTTACTTATAGCTGAAAGCATTCAAAACTAATACACCAAAGTTGACAGTTTGAGTTTTCCACAAAGAAAACCTTTTCTTTGGCCCCTATGGCCCCTAGAATGTGCTCCCTAATCAAAATCTAGTTACAAACCCACAAATCCAGTTCCCTAGGTCAAAAGGAAGAGAGGGGCCAGCAAGGACCTACTGTATAGCACAGGGAACTATACTCAGTATTTTGTAGTAACGTATAAGGGAAAAGAATCTGAAAAAGAATATATATATATGTGTGTGTGTATATATATATATACACACACAAACATATATAACTGAATCACTGTGCTGTACACCTGAAACAACCATAACATTGTAAATCAACTACACTTCAATGAAAAATACATATAAAATAAAAAACACATTAATTTTAAAAAAGGAAGCAAGGGAGAGTGAGTTGGCTGTTTTCACAGAAATCACTCATCAGTAAGAGAATCTCTGTTACCCTCTTTCTTTTCCCTCAGGGATTATTATTAACAATTTCTCAAGGAAGGGAAAATGTTAAATTAAAAATTAGATGGAAAGGAGGGACCTAAGTGAGAAATCCACCGACAGCCTTCACACAAACATTATTGTAATCTCCTTCTCCATGAGTGAAGAAGGCATAGAATGGCATAGAATGTTTGTTGTCCACCTGTTTTTTTAATTTAAAAAATTTGTTTTACATTCTTGTGCAGAATACCTCATAACTGTGATCCCCAGTTAGCAAGAATTCCATTTATTTCTAACATAAATTCAGGAAGCTAATTGTACCTCTCTCCAGCTTATTATCAGAGCAGTTAAAATCAGCTGGTGCAATGCTGTAATCTTGTAGGGCTTCAGGTTTTATAAGTGACATAGCCCGAGGCATTATTCATTTTTACGGAGGGATTTTGGTTCCAGTTCAGCCAAGTCCTAAAGAGTTCTAATTAAAGTCTCCTTGGGGAGTTCCCCTTGATCTGCTAGATTCAAGATTCTTCAGTAAATAACCAGCTAGGATTATTTCCGGTGGGGACAATTTATATTTGATTTTAATGCCTTAATTGTATTTTATACACATCCTGAAACCCCAGGACAGTAATCTCATGAAGCACATACAAAACTGTATACAATACAGGCAATATATGCAAGTTTTTAAACCTGAAGGTTTTGTTTATGTTGATCCAAAGCTGCGAAGTCTTTAAATAGAATAATATTACTGCTTGTCTGAACAATAGGTACCCTTACTTGTTTATTAATGCTAAGTTATAGGGCTCTCCTTTAGATACAAAGCTTACACACAAAACGCACAGGATCATTACACCTCTAAGAAGTTCCAAGTTAAGAGGGTCCTTTTTGCACACGTCTGATAGCCTGTGTAGGATTGACAAAAGCAGCCCAATGGGAAAGAATTAGGGGAAACAAGCTGGAGGAGGTGATCTGGAGGACTTCTCTTGATGCTGTGTTTGCTCGGTCAGCACACTGGTTACATGAGATTTCGACTTTATGTTAGTTGGGAGTACGCTAAGAAAACGAATGTCTCCCAACCACCCCTTGGTACCACTATTGTTTTACTGAGGTTTACAGGCAAAGCAGAACTATATTAACATGGGCACATAACATCAACCAGGCCTTCTCCTTACCTCCCCATTCCTGGAAGTAAATTTCTTCTTACAGCCGAGTAATTAATTACAGTGTATACACATCATTCACAGAAGAGATAAACCAATTTAGTCAGTCACACATTAGGAAAAATGATATAAGTCATCTGGCTTTCCCCACCTCTTTTTGAAATGTTGCTGGTACGTATTTCTCTCTCATCTAAATAGTCTATCTCTGCTTTGCACTTGACTAATTCCTGTTCACACTTCGTTTCTCAGCTTACATATTTCGTCCCAGAAGCTTTGATTTCCCACCCCCAAATTAATTGGTTCTCCCCTGAATAATATGTCCTTGGAACCTTTACTTCTCCTTCAATGCACTTCATCTAATTACGCATTTCATTTGGGGATGACTCGTTTAAAGGTTTGTCAGCCTCTCCAGGACAGGAACCATGTCTGTTTTATTCACCTCTGTTTCCTCAGAGCGGAGCACAGTCTAGTACAGGATGATATATGAGCTCAATAAATGTATCAGGCAGTAGAGCTCACATTGCCTTCCTGGGTTCAGAGCACGGGAATCAGGTCCTGAAAAACAGCAACAGTAGGAGTTTCCATCCTGCAAAATGCCCATTTTGCAGAGGAGAGTGCCGCAAAGATTGGGAAGCGCTCAGACTCTGGAAAAAAAGGAAGATGGCAAAAAAGAACTGCATCTGTTTCACTGTGTTGCCAAGGGTCATGGTGGTGGCTATGAATCTTTGCTACCGATAAAAAAAAAATATTTTGCCCCTGTTGGAAGGGGGGTTGGCGCTTAGTTATTGTAATGGATTTAGAACATTCATCATTTTTACTCGAGGATCAACTTAAAAAAAGACACAAGTAAAATAAAGTTTTGTGTTTTTTTTTTTAAGAGATTCTGCGGTACCATTACAAGCGTCTCCCTCTCAGCGATGAAAGAAGCACTGCTTTTTAAAAAATATCTTTCTGTAAAACCCTGGGGGGAACTCCTGAAGATGGAAACAGAAAAAGCTAGGTGGCAGCAGACTGCCTTGGTTTTATCACAACTTCCGAAGGCCTTATCAATGACTAGATATAAGCATGCTTACAACCAATGGCAGTATTCATATAAATAATATAAACAGTTCAAAAGATTACAGAAATAACTTCTTAAGCCACTCCCCACCATTTGGAACAAGTACGGTTTGGAATTTTCCCCATCTTTGTAATTCTGAGAAAAATGGTCTAGACTAGATGTCTATGGCTATATTCAGATGATTCCTATTCATAAAATGAGAATACAGAATAGACGACTAACTTCTGTAACAGTGACACCGCTGAGAGAACAAATTGGCTCAAGAAGCAATAAAAAAAACTGAGAAGGCACTTTAAAGGAATCAATTTAATTGTATCTCTTTTTGCTGTGACTCTGAAGAAAGCTAATTTAGTCTCTGAAAGTAGTATCTTGCTGCCTGGAATTGGTACCCACAAGCTTCAAATAAACTATTCCATGAACTTCAAGCTGCCCTTGACAGAAAGAAGGGCACGCTCAGCTCCAAGCCATCAGGGAAGGTATAATTTCACAAGGTCAGACAGCCAGGGAAAGTGATCCTCAGAGGAAATCCTGTAGAAAAGAATTTCCATTTATTTCCTTTTTCCTATCCATCCATGACCTCAACTGAGCTATTCTTGTATGACTTCTCTTTATTCCTATTTATGCCTATTATCATATATTTGGAAATGTACTTTTGGTTATTGATGTCAGAAGCAGGTATAGTTTTTTAAAAAAGTTTAGCTGCTGAGCTAGGCAGCCCAGGGTTCAAACCTCAGTGTACTAGCTATTTACTAGCAATATGACCTTCAGCAAGCGGCTGCCCACAGGACTTCTGTTTTCACAGCTATTGACAAAAGTGGGCGTGTGTGTAATGACAATGCCCACCTTTTGGAGGTGGTGAGGATTAACCAAATGACCACTGAAAATGGCCAGCACAAGGTCAGGCCTATAATCTGGACTGAATGTATCAAAATCTCATTCCTTTCCTCTTCTCTGGCCTTTTCTTCTTCCTCCGCCTGTCCATCTTCAGTGTACGAGCCTTCCTAGCAGATGACCACCTGGACTGCCTGATAAGTCTGCTGCCCACTGGGAAGCTCTGTGTGGCTGACACAGGATGTAGCCCCATTAAGGATTCAGTCTGTTTACTCAATGCTCAGTTCATGTGAGAATGCAGAAGTTCCCAAGGGGAAAAAAGCATTAATTCACTTCTAATTATTTAGTTACACTTCCTCATTTTTTACAATTTACTGTGAGCAGATTCTATTAAGGAGAATACAGAATGAGCAAGGGCTTTGTCTTTGAGAAGAAAGGGGAACACAGAAACAGGAGAAAGATGAAGGAGGAAGCTCTCAAAAGACAAGCTACCTGCCCTCAGTCACTCTATTGAACTAGCTCACCCTGACTCTGCCCAATTCTTTGGTGAATCAAGCCTGTGTGCCTCTTAATTTGTGTACTCCTAGCTTTTCATGTTTTACAGCCAAAATATTTAGGTCTAGTATTTGTTTTCACGGGGATGTTTTACAAACAATCCACCCCAAATTAATCCTCATCTTGCCTGTCATAGTAATCTGACCTATTATCCAAAGCTCTTATTCACGGGATTCTGTGAAACTTCAATTCACAGATGGGTGTTTTTACATTGTATTTGGTCTATGGGCAGCTATATTAAAAATTTAAAATGTGACATGGGGGCAGTAAGTTGGATATTTCAAATACATAGCTATAAGTAAAACAGTAAGTATCTTATTTTTAAATATCCAGCAGCTTATACAAAGTGGGAGTCTAGAATGCCCTACACTGAGATATTACTCAGAAAAATGCTGCTAATGTGCAATGTTTTCCCTTTTGTTAAAATAAAAGCATATTAGTCGATAGTTACCTCTCGTATCATTCGAGTAAGTTATTGAAACCACGCGGGACCCTGCGGGATCCTCCCGGGTACAAAAACCCCTCTCTGTCCCCTGTTTCTTGTTTGTAGAAAAAGGCTTTAGTTTCCTAGGCCTTCCCTGAGTTCCACAGAGTAGATTCAAGCAGTTACTAGTTAGGGCTGTGAGGGAACGCTGAAACAAAGGAAAAGCAGTCAGGAAACGATAGTGCGAGGGATACACATAACAATCTGATGCATATCTTTGAGTTGTTCTGCAGGAACTAAGAACCACCCCCCCCCCCCCGCCCCACTCAGGTGGAGGATGATGACTACCTGCTGAGTACCCACAGGTAGACCCCAGGCCACGTGGAGCCTGAAGGGTGATGATTAAGATTCCCGAAACACCACCCTGGTACCTTACCACCAACCAATCAGAAGAAAGTTGTGCACCCTACAGCCCTCACCTTAAATGTTGCCTTTAAAAACCCTTCCTTGAAAGCCATTGGGGAGTTCAGGTCTTTTGAGCATGAGCCACCTGTTCTTCTTGATTGTCCCTGCAATAACCTTTCTCTGCTCCAAACTCTGACATTTTGGTGGGTTTGGTCTCACTGTGCATTGGGCACACAGACGTGGGTTGGACAACATCACACCTATATGTGGCCAAGCAGATCAATGACTTCTTGATTCGTTGAGGCTTACAGATTCTAAGAGCCTCATTTTCACCATCATTAAAATGTAGCTGATCTTTGTTATATGTCTGAACTGTGCATATAATCTATATTAAGTTTTGTATTACTTATGCTGAATATTCTTCTGATATGGCCTGACTATACTTAATATAGTCTATAGGAATTTTATTTGTTAAAACTAAGTATTCAAACAATTGTGTTATTAAACAAAACGTTTAAAAATTTTTTAAAGCTTAAAATGCCATTAAAAGTGAACTTTTAATCATCAAGAAAATTAATCTTAGTATTCTGAGAAGTAAAGAGGAAAGCATGAATTTCATTTGTTCATAGATGTGTATTGAGAACGACTCCAGAGGTTATGGTTGATCACTATTCTTTGAATAAAAAGAAAACATAAAAGAGATTTAAGACCTTCAGAATCTACACTACTCTCTTCAAGTACAATCACATACTTGGGAATTAGTTATCCTGAGTTTAGCTAAAGCTAATTGTTTTGTTTCCTAAACAGTATCTTGAAAAGCTAACATCTATATAAACTTCTCTTAACCCCAAATACAGAAGTGTTTGCTTGCCAAAGAAAGGGGTCATAGCATTTATGCATTCTATATTCATTTTGTAAAACCAAGAACCACTTAAAACAAGTTGCAGTTTTGCCAGAACAGAATTTGGTAGCCAGGAACCTATTGTAGTTTGCCATTATTATCCCTTTTGTATTCTCTTAATGGCACTATTAGTATATTTTTAAAGGCATGAGTGCACGTGAAAGGCATTCATAAATACCCCTCTTTGATGACGATGGTTGCAAAGAGCAGCAGCTGCAGCAGCAACAGTAGTAAACATCTAACATTTATGGGGTACTTACCAAGCGCCAGGTACTATACTAAGCACTTTACAAGATTATCTTACTAATTCCCACAGAAACCTTATGAGTTGGATACTATTATTATTTCCACTTACAGATGAGGACGCTGGGGCAGAGAGAGGGAACACAACTGATAAGTGTTAGAATCAGCTAGGAGGCAGTAGACTGACCTGGTCTGACTTCAGAGACCAGGACTTTGCCTCCCTTGGATGAGCAGTTGAATTCAAGAGGACTTGCACACAGTTCCACTAAAACATTCAGAATGATTTCATAACGTCAATTTTTCTGCCTCCGACGTATTCTTGGGGAATTTTGAGGGGGCATGGAGAAATTTTAAGAGGTCATATAGGGGCATTAGCTCAAAGCAATGAACGGCATGGCAATCCTTCTCCATCTTGTGGACCCTCTTTCCAACCACCTTCATTCCCATCTTCATTCATGTTACAAAACACATGGCTGTAAACTGCATTTCTTTGGTAGTGGGGAGGGATGTGGGAAGAGACTCGGGAAAGTTCCTAGGTTAAAAATCACAAGAACTACTGGTCTCATATATGATTTCATGTGAATCTTTCAGGCAGTCTCTCAAGCAAGGATTCTATAAGGTTCCATTCATCTATGATTCCCACCAGCAAATGTTGCATCCCATGATGATACTACACATCCCTATGTTATTTCGCAAGCATGATCTAATTTGAACCACACAGCACACTTGTGAGATGAGTAGGAGAGAGAAAAACAGCCCTGTGTTACAGAGGCAAAGATAGGGATCCAAGGTATGTGGCACAGTCAAAACAGAACCTAAAGCTAGCATCTAGGTCCACAATTCCCGTCAGTAATAACTTACTTCAGTGCAAAGGTCTTCTGTTATACTCTTAGCATATGACTTGGTGAAAACAGTCTTCTCAGTGAACTAAATTCTGCACAAGGAAATCAAGGCCCAACAATCTCATATCTTCGTTTATTTTAGGATTCATTCAAGTGTCAAATCTAAACAAGCTGGTTATCTCAAAAGTGTCTGGTGAAGCAGGGCTGAGAGAATGCACACCATTAGCTCTTGAAACTTGTTACCATGGAGCTCATGTTCCTAAATTGTTTCTTTCTGTATAGAAGGTAGAGGGTCATATTTTGAATCCAAGATAATCAGAGTATGGTGGGCAAAAAAGTAGTATGATTACGATACTACTTGGAAACCCCAGTATAAGTATGCAGTGTCCAAGGCACCAGGGGACAGATTGAGGGCAGAGGTGCCCCTGAGAAATGCTTAATTTCAGCATACAGAATAGCTAAATAACAACAAGGTTTTATTTTTGACTTAAACTCTTACAAATGTATCACTGCTATAGCAACTATTAATGACAGTCTATTTTCATGATCCCTGATGGCGTTTTTAGCACGATTTATAGAAAAAAAAAGTCAGAAAATTAAAAAATAATGTAAAATAAGAGATACACTATGAAACTTCTGTCCACCATGTAACCAGCACCAGTTGTGCAACAGTTTACATTTTTGATGGTGATGATGTATTTGCTATCTTGCCAATGCTTTTCCAAATCCCAAGAATTTCTTACTCAGAAGTGTAGCTTCATTGCACGTAAGTCCTACAGTTTGTCCAGTGCAAACAGACTCCTAGACGGGTGATCAGTCTAAAGAGAGCTTTCTTTCAATCTCTCTAGATCACACACTATGGATGTAAGAATAACCAAGAAATAGGTCTAAGTATATTTTTAAATCTTAGGTTTGATTCTCTGATGAAGTTAGAAGTGAGCCATCAGAACATTAAAGTATATATTTTCCTGACTATTTTAGATCTTCTCATTTTCCCTAGTAATCAATAATGAAAGATGATAGGCAGCTGAATATATTTTAGCATTTCCAAATAGTGTTCTCTAGGTTAGTTCTAGAATACATAGGTGATATATGACATACAGATGCATATGAAGGGGAACAGATGTTATGTGATAAAATAAGTTTGAGAAAAAAATATAGCAAAGTTTTTTCAGTACTTACCAGTACCTTTAATATGCTAATGAATGGATAATGTTTGAGAAGGAAACAGAATAGGCAGCTTTCCTTAAAACTATTTGAGCATACGAGCATTATTTTGCAGGGTGGTTCCAGAAACCAAGATCTCATGGGTACACTTTGTCACATGAGCTTGGGAGTCACTCAGATCTGAGTTCCTGTTACAGCTCAGAATTGCTGTGCAGGCTTCAAAGAGTTGCTGAACTGCTCTAAGCCTCAATGTCTTGAGGTTAACAAAAGATCATTAAATTTAAAAATACTGAGGAAAACTGCATTATATCCTTGACATTCAAATGCATCTTCACAAACCTCCAAATTTACTAATATCACTATAGGGTATAATTTTCTCTTAGAAAATTTAGTAAAACAAATAAATACTCTCATTGGTGCTTTTACCACTTGTTACTTTATGGAAATGTTTTCAGCCTTCTTGTCTTTCCTAGAATCTCACTTCAATTAACAGCACTGGTTTGCTAAAGTTTTAATTCTCCCTGGATGAGCAATTTTACACTGACTGGAATGCTCTATGAAAAATCCCCCAATATTTTTTTTTTTTCTGAAAACAAACATATGGTGGACTATGGGGGACTGGTTCATAGAATGTGCTCTCATTAATCATTTTAAATTTCATAATTTTTATCATTTTTCTAACAATTATCATTTTCTTAGCTGTTTTGTTTCTTGTCACTTCTGTCTAGATCAGGGCTGTCCAATAGAAATACAATATAAACCACAAAAGAGAGCCATACATATAATTTTAAATGTTCTAAAAGCCACATTACAAAAAAGATTTTTGAAAAACCAGGCAAAGTTAATTTTAACAATATATTTTATTTAACCCAAAATGTGCAAAATTTACTGTTTATACCTGTAATCAATATAAAAATTACTAGTGAGAGAGTTTTCACTTGTGTTCATACTAAGTATGTGAAATCTTCTGTGCATTTTACACTTACAGCACCTCTCCCTTGGGTTAGCCACAGTTCAAGGGTTCTGTGGCTACTGGCTACCTTGTTGGACAGCCCAGGTCTAGATCAACAGTCAGCTTTCTTCTGGGGGCCATTTTTCTACAGATACAATATGTTTATCACTTCACAGTTATTGCATTTGCAAGGAAGAATGGAGAATGAGGAAACCATATTGTGATGTGGATACTGACTCATTCCATAGTTAAGTAACTTAAATCCACAGAAGAGCTTGGTTGTACCAGGGATCAAATTACTACCTGTCATGAAGCCCCAGAGTTCCACATAATAGCCCAAATCACAAAAGCCAAGGGGTTATGTAATTGTTTTACAAGTAGAAAAAGCAATAATAGTGACCTGAAATTTTAAAAAAAGTTAAATTCTGCAATATATGTTGAATACCAATTGCATACACGACACTTGGCTGGGTCTCAACAGACATTTCAGAATAGTTACTAGATATGAAGACATTTCAGAATAGTTACTTGATACTAGAAATCCAGTTTTCCTGGCAGTGGTATGTATGTATGTACACACACAAACACACATATATATATCCAAATATATGCATATATGCACATATGCATGTACACATGCATAGCATAAATTCCACCCATTCTAAAAGGGTCAATGGTTTGTGATTGTTATTTTGTCTTCTTTTTTTTTTTAAATAATGGGCACCATAGATAAAAAAACAGAGAATCAGTCTTGTTTCATAAACAAACTTCCTATTCACACTTAAATTTACCTTTGATGGAAAGAAATCTGTAGCCTACTCTTGTGAATAATGATAACTATCACAAGCTGCTTACTATATGCCAAGCACTGGTCTAAGAGCTATACATCCCTTATCTCTCTTAATACTCATGGCAGTTAATGACGTAGGTGCAGAGGCAACTGAAACAGAGTATATTTAAGAAATTTAATAAATGTCATACACTTGCAAATGGGAAAGCCACAATTTGAACAAAGGAATCTCTGTTCAACCATAAAGCTAAACTACTCACTTTAAATGCGTGATGTTCTACACACTCTCTTTCTAGACAAGTTTGTTGTCTAACAGGTACTTAAAAACAATATGGATATTTCTTATGAATTAAATATTTCTGAAGATCTTAGTGGGAAAGAATTTTGTAAATACATAGTTTTATACTTAGCGTTACCTCTCATTTTATTATATCGAGACCATCCAGGAAAAGGCTCAGCTTCATTCCTTATCTCTGAAGAATTCCAGAATCTAAAACATATGGCATCTCTTATCTGTGTCATTTCTCCCAGTGCTTGCATCCATCTTTAATGTTGACATTTTGTGGTCTAGTGGCTCTTGAGAAATAACAATACCTTTCTCCTTTGAATTATAAATTACCATATTTGGACTTGCTTCTTCATATAATTTTTACTAAGCCTTTTTATTTCTCTCATTTATTAAATTGAAACTTTAGAATGAACAAGTTTACCTTAGTAGTACCTAAATTTTTATTCTGACAGTGTGGCAGTGTTTAAATTGCTAATAGTTGCACGTAAACTAGTTGAACCAACTGGGCAAGTAAACAGCTCATTAATTTCACATTAATCCATGAGAGTAGACATTAGGGAGGTATCTTTCTTGGAACCCCAGAACACACATCATAAGGTAAGAATTAGTCTTCATCTTCATATCCATCTTCCTGCTTATACTATACATACTTCCTGCTTATACTCAGAAGAATAATTCTCCTTCTGAGTAGTAGTTATTATTAATAGTTATTATTATTCAGAAGAGTAATGCTAGCAACAGAGTCACTTTTGAAAGTCTGCCAACCCCCGATTTAAACAACAGATATCAGAGTTGAAAGCATACATTTTGAGACTTCATACATGTAGCAGATTACATGTTCTCAATAGACATTTGTTCAATGAATGATGGAATTGAACATAAGTTCAGAAGGACATTGAACTGCTCTTTGATCTTTCCCAGGCTTGGTGTTGATTTAAGGAATGAATGCTTGATGTATGGAGAAATATTTGGGCACATATCCAGGGTCATTTATAGTTTTCTTACACCTCCATAAGGCTATTTCTATAAACTTAAGAGGGACATAGTAATTATATAGTCTATATACTCAATTTCACATGAGAAGGCTGAGACCCAGAGAAGTAACTTGCCTGATATATAATGAGCCAAAATAAGAATGGAAATCTAGTTCAGCTGGTTGCCAGTCTTCCAGGCAAAAACTGATATAGTTCATATTTTGATCATCATATAAATGTAACCTAAAGAAACACTGTGTGTTGGGACTTCATCACAATGATAATAAAGAAAATTTATAGTAAAAATAAGAAATTATATTTTACATGGTGAAATATATAATAAATGGTAGATAATTGAAGTCTGAGATTGGATTTGAGTATTAAACACTATATTATGTCTTCATACAATATACAGAATGGGTTATGGGAAGGACTTTTTTGCTGCGGGTGTTATATTAAAAAAATAACTTTCTACTTATTCAGTCATTACTTAGTTTTCATTGCCAAACAAGGAAAACTGAAAGAGGCACTGGCCCATGCCTTCCCTTCTCCTCTTAGTTCACTGACTGTCACCAATAGTAAAGGATAAATAAAATGCTTGAAAAGTGGCCAGTGATCATTAAGTTTGTAACACAGACTTCCTGATATTTCTAATGGCGTAGGATGACAGCATTCTCAGAAGCATGACAAATTCGTCTCAGAGAATGGAAATGATACGGGTGGATGGGGCCAGATTTCTCAGCCTCTCTAAATCTTACTTTAGATATGTCTTGGGACCCTTTTTCAGTGGCTTAAATCAGTCATGGAAAATGAAGATTCATTAACTAACTTTTTGATGCAAAATCAGATGCCTTGGCAACCTCATTCTGAACATTAAAAAAAAAATAGCTTACATTCTCAATGTTTCCTCTCAATAGTGTCATCTTAAGACTGCTTCTGTCAAGCAGGAGTAAATCATTAAATGCTGTAGATATGTATTTATTTTAAGTATTTACAGAAGTCCCCATGATTTATTTCCAGTGTCTAAATATTTTGTTTGTGCATCAGTTTACTATATTATGAAATCTCTCTTACGCTAATAAGAATTAGGATTACTTTTGGATTCTACCAAAAGCATGACTTTTTATACCGATTTCACATGGAGCAAGATATTTGTATTTTATGTGAAAAATTTACTTCATCTGAAAATGATTTACTCTAACATCTACATCCTGAAAACCCTTTCTACTCAAACTGGATTAGTATCATCGACACCATCCTGGAGCTTGTCAGAGATGCAGTGTCAGGCCCTACCCTAGACCTACTCAGCCAGAACCGGCATTTTAACAAGATCCCCAGGAATTAAGTGTGTACATTCAGTTTTGAGAGGCCCTGGCCTAAGCCACAGAATTTAGTATTTGATTATAAGCTGCCTTGTTCTTTTCAGCAAAAGCCTAAGTCCCCCTGCAGTTTCTGGTGCTGGGCCTAAGCTAGCTATTTATTCAAATATAGTAAAATGATTGAAAAAAAAAGAAAGAGAAAACATTGCCAAGGTAAAAATAAGCCCTGAAAGACAGACCACGTCCTTTGTTTATTTTCCCAGGTTTATTTTGCTGTCAGATTCCTCCATAAGGCACCTTCTCAGAATAAGTTCCTCCAATGGAGGTTGAACTCCATCATGCCAGGTGGATCAATCTGTATTCAATGAATATGGGGCTGATTATCTACTTAGAGGATGATCCTTGTCCCTAGCGATCCTCTTTCTGCCTGAATTTGGATATTTTGTATCTTGTTATCACCCTGGCAGCAGACAGGACAACAGGGAGTTGAAAACCAAGATGAGTCATTTTGCTTTTCTTTAGTAGTTTGGCTGAAATGTGTGATAGGTTGAAATATTGGGTCAAATGAATCCTGTGGACTTTATCATGCCACATAATAAATTTTAATTTATCACTGATCAAACAATTAGCCATTTGAAGAAGCTATTTGGTTTGTATTGGAAACATTACCTTAGTGAACTGAAAAAATTAATACAACTTCTAGCCAGACCCAGGGAATTACTTAGGCACTGAGAATATATATATATTTTATATTTATATTTATATTGAGAGGATTATATTTTTAGGAAAACCTCATCTCCAAGGAATCTAAAAGTAAATTTCAAATATAACAACATCCAGAAGCCACTAAGGCAGAGACTAAATTTTAAAAGAGAACATTATAAATCCTTAATTCCTTTCCCAATTTCTGACACTAACTTTTCAAAATTCATGATTTCAAGTATCTGTCTGGTAATAAAGTATATATTATTTCATGTCATGAAACCCCTAGAATACATTTATACTGCCATAACTTTCCTTTTTATTCTACCTAATATGCCACCAATTAGAGGACGTTAGGACTGGATTTTGAAAGCTTCAAGAAATAGGACCCACAGTTATTACACACACTACATTTCTCCAATCATCCTTGAGAAATTAATGATCACATTTTGACATGGTACAAACTGAACCTGGGTCAGCTTGCTTACTTGATAAACTAGAAGTAAGACTGATATCATCAATCAGTTTATGATGAACTTTAGAGGCAATGGCATACAAAACAGGATTTTATATGTCAGCAGAATCTTGACATTAAAAAAAATAATAATGACAAAGAAAGAGGAAAGAGAACAAAAGAAAAAAACTGCTTTAAGTGCATGAGTTGAAAAAAATCTTTGAAAAAAGCAATACACATTTATTGTATCTTGACTTACATTGCCTATGTACTAGCATGTTTAAACAGGTTAAGTTGACTTAGGAAATGTCCAAGACAACTTTTCCAAGAAACAATTTATGGAAAAGAAAACCTGACTTAAACTCAGCACAAGATACATAACTAGAAATAAAAAATAGGAGACAGAAATTGTAAAGTAGAATAAAAGATCACTAATTGATTTTGATAACAACGATTATTATTGGGTTGACAAATGAATATGGATAAAATGTAAGAATAAGATCATAGACTTAAACTAAATATGGGTCAACGAGAGGGAAAGTTCTATTTCTGCACAACAGGCCAAATTTCCTACTATAGTCAGTTATTTCACAGTTGTGTGTTAATCTTCATGAGGAGAAATACAGTGTGAATATCTCACTATTACCCATATTATTCCTGGAAAATTGGGTCCAATCAATCAGAAGATCCATCTCTGTAAATAAAAGGTATTAGACAACATTGCTATTACTAAGTAATCATTTATTAAGATGCTGTCATTGAAAGTGGAATACCTCATTGGTGATGATGTGGAAAACTGGAACACTGCTTTGGGGATTACATAAAGGGTACAATCACTTTGGCAATCTATTTGGCAATATCTGAAAACATACCCATAACCTACAACCCCAAAATTCTACTTCTTGAGATATACCAAACTTATGTGTATGCACACAAACTTACACATGCTACATGCAAATTTGTTTAACAAGTGACATATCCTAAAATGTTCAGAGCAGCTCTATTCATAGTTGCCTCAAACTGGAATACCCAAGTATCCACCAACAATAGTAATTTGCAGTAAATTTATTCAGTGCAATACTATCACAAGAGAATGAACAATCTATAACCACACAAAAGAATATGGATGAATCTCACTATCACATTGTTGACCAAAAGAAGCCAAAACAGAAGAGTTTGTATTGTATAATTCCATTCATAAATGCACAAAACTGGCAAAACAAATCTATGCTCTTGGAAGTTAATATAGTGGTTATCTTTGGAGGGAAGCATGAAGGGGTATCCTTGGGAGCTAGTATCATTGGCAGCTGACTACTGGTTATGAGTAAAATCGGTTAAGCACTTTTTTTCCTCACCTAGTAGCACATTCACACCTATAATAACCAATTAGAATCTCACAGAGTGCTAAGGGTTACATAGAAATAACTGGACATAGAAAGAGAGCCTCTTCCTTTTTAACCAACACTGGGAAGGCAAGATACTTTTTTTTTTAAAGTCATAGAGGGCTAACATAAACATTAAGCCTTTTAAGTTCATTCCAAAACACAAGATATTGTCTCCCCAGCCAATAACGTCTTCTTCCCCTTTCTTGGCATTTCTGCAAGTCATATGTTCCTGATGTTTCTGTTGCCTCAGCCCACATGGATTTCTTTAGCAGGAGAAACCTGATGTTTCTTGTCCCTAAGTATCTCAGCCAAGGCTTAGGAAAGCAGCACATACAACAGAAGTTGTAAGGGTCATTCTTATCCTTGACAAGGGAAGACAGGGCAAAACCATGCCCACCGGCAGCAGTACCACTGGCAACAGGCAAACCACCTTTGCTCAAGACATTTTGAAGTTTATGACAAAGAGCTAAGGAAAGCTATGGCAGGGAAATATCTAGTCATTTTCTAGGAAACAGTAATATTATAAAAATGAATAGTTATGTGAGTGATAAAATGTTTTCCTCTTGTAGTTCATCTGATATCAGGGCAGCAATACTTTGTGGAACCCACAGATGAGAAGTTTTTGTAAAGTACAACCCAAAGATGGCAGCAGGATTTTCTTGTTATGTTTTTCTCTCCCCTAAAGTGACCACCCTTTCACTAGAGAATGTATTTACGTCATCAAGCTAATGTGATTCTTAAATAGGACATCAATCTTCCCTTTGGGTGAGAACACTAATCAGATTCAGCTAGTTTTTCATTCTCTATCTAAACACTGACATATGTAAAAAGAAAAGTCTCTGAAAACCAAGGATATTTTACAGAGTTAAACCTCTCCTCCCAGCCAATCTACTTTGTTATCCTATATAAACAAATTCTGCCATTACATTCTGTTACTCATAACAATTTTCAGTAGATAATCCACAAATCAATTAAAGACAAGTTAATTGCCAAAAGGGATCAAGCAACAAGCATTAGAAGCCTAACACTTAAAGGTACCATCCAAAAAATGTATGTGTTAGAGAAAAGTTTGGTTTGGCTAGCTTTCCTTCTAATCCAAGATTTTACATTTGTATGATTAGTTTTGAAGATCAAAAATTCATCACACTGAGACTTCCCTGGTGGTCCAGTGGTTAAGAATCTGCCTTCCAATGCAGGTGACATGGGTTCAATCCCTGGTTGGGGAGCTAAGATCCCACATGCCGCAGGGCAACTAAGCATGCACGCCTCAACTAGAGAGCTCGCATGTCACAAACTACAGAGCCCACATGCTCTGGAGCCCACACACCACAACTAGAGAGCCTGCACCTCAATGAAGAGCCCACACACCTCAAGGAAGAGCCCGCGTGCCGCAACGAAGATCCTGCATGCTGCAGCTAAGATCCAATGCAGCCAAAAATAAATAAAATAAACAAATATTCAAAAAAATTCATCACATAATTACTCTTAGCTTATGACATCCATGTTTTGGGGACAGACGTGGATAGCCACATCAAGAAAAAAAGTATTTGTATATGACATACTACTGTTATCAATTTTTAACTTGCAATTTTTTTGCTTTAATATTTTCTACATACGAAACCTTTTGAGGATTAGATGAAAAAAGGTAATTCAAAATACACTCTCTCCATTCAGCCACTTAATGTCTTTTGATTGGGCATTTAGTCCATTTACATTTAAAGTGGTTATTGAATGTATGTTCTTATTGCCATTTTGTAAACGGTTTTGGGGTTGTTTTTGTAGGTCTTTTTTGTTCCTTTCTTCTTCTTTTGTTCTCTTGTGATTTGATGACTACCTTTGTTGTCATGTTTGGATTCCTTTTTCTTTTTTGTGTGTGAATCTAGTATAGCTTCTTGGATTGTGTAAATCGCTCCTTCTCTTCCATCTCCTTCTTATATTTCCGTGTACTTTTACAATAAAGGTGAGGCAAAGGCAAATTCACTCAAGAGATTGGAGTCTGATCTGACCAAGAACACAGTCACTAATGAGGTCAATACCTATATAGTTTCATCAACTTGATGCAATCTAAGTTATGCCTTGTCTGCCTAGGACTGCAAATGTACCCATGGATGTATGGAATGAAAATGTTTCAACTTACATATTGACATTTTCTCCATGAAGGCTCCCTTGAGCTCCCCAAGCAGAATCTCCCATTGCAGTCCCTATTTTATTTTGTTTTTTTGCTTATTTTCTGCCTTCCTCCACTAGAAAGTAAGCTTTATGAGAGCAAAGACCCATCCCCCAACCACTTTCCTCTTCATTTTATCCCCAATATAAGGTAAATATTTTTAAGTGGCTAATAAAGTACCAGGCACAGGGCTGTGCTGGAACCATCCACACTAGTTGGCAAAAGCGAACTGTTAAAATTTTCAGGAGTATTTCTAAGTCAGTTGTTATACCTAGTGACTATAAAAATTAAATTATTTAAACTTAACAATTAAATAAATTATGTTGAAAAGAATGGTATTAAATATTCAAAACTCATCACTTAAAAATTTGACTACACTTTACTATTATCTATGTTCTTGAGGTCATTTACGTCTATCGTACCTATATGTGCCATTCTGCATCTCTGGCCAACTGCATATTTAGTGACCTCTGTGGCTTGAAATGGGCTGGTGGGAGAATTTTTGCCACAGAAATCAGCAAATACTACAAATAAGCTTTTTTGGTGTCTTCACAGAGAACTGGCTGTTAACATTTACCAGCATGCCACTGACCAGGCTTATCACTGGCATTTAACAAACAGTCTCTGAATGAATGCATTCGAGTGTTTTATTCATGGTCACGTTAGTTCTTACAGAGTGTGCTCCTCTAGCCCAGAACAAAGTTCCTCTTTCTCAGGTTCACTCCCAGGCTTTCTTTTTGGAATGTCGCTTACACATTTGTTGCTCTTGGAATGTCTGTCTTTTGCATTAGATTGACTTCACCTACTTAAGAGCTAGAGTGGTCTTCAGGCTTTTCAATGCTGGGTGATGGATTTGAGCTGACAAACTCTGACGTCTCTTCAGCTTTAATTCTCTGTGCCATGATATGGAGAAAGAAAGCAGAGTGTCCTTACTCTTGTCAGGGGCCTACAAACATTGGCTGATCGGTTCATTCATTCAATACATATACATCAAGCATCTACTATATGCCACACACCCTTCCACGCACTGGCAATGCAGAGGTGGAAAAAAAGACAAAAATTGCTGCCACATGGAGCTTACATTCTAGTATGTATTACTACTAAGTAATATTAATTTTAGTGTTGTCTACATACCAGGCATGACCTATGGCTAACACACTTAATCCTCACACCCTCTCATTTAACAGATGAGAAAATTAGGGCAGTCTGAAGTGAAGTAGCTTGACCAATGTCTCGGAGCTGTAAAAGTGTTGACATTTCAACCTCAGCAGTGCAGCTGGAGAGCCAACCAGCTCTTAATCACTATACCCGGCACCTTGTCAAGGTGAGGCTGTTTTTCTATGAGCAAGTTGCTTATAAGATAATTGTTTATAGGCGAGCTGTATTGTGCTATTCTGTAACCAAGAGTGGTTCCAATGATAACAGTTGAACACTATGTAATTTACAAGAGAAGCATCACAGAATTGGTGAAACCCTAAGGGAAGTGTAGAAAATGCTATTAAAGAGATGGTAGGCAGGCCAACTTTTATGTACATATTTCATTTAAGGGCACACTGGCCCTTTAAAGCAGACATTTTTATTTTCCACTTACAGACTGGGAATCTGCTAATGGAGGTTAGGGAATTACCCAGTTAAGAAAGCAGAAGAGCTGGCATTCAAGCTTGGTCTGTTTGGCTCTAAAGCCAAAGTCTCCCTCCTATACCCTGCCCCCTCCCACAATGTGCAATGGTTGTTAACCATGATGTTATTCTCATAATGACTGCTGTGTTGCCTATAAGGAAACTATTTTACTCATCTTCAATTTAGCTAATATTACTCATGATTTGGAATATCATTAAGAATGATGTTTCTACATTCAAGACAATGCCAATGGAATAAATAGGCATGAAATGGGATGAAGTTGACCTCTGCAGCTCAGAGAATCTTCTGGCTCCTCTGAACAGCTGGCCAAGGAGCAACATTTTGGCAGTAAAATACGACCATGACCAGTGTTTTTGGCCACAGGAAATAGGCCAGATGGAAGCTGATGAAGCAAAACCCAGGGAGAGGAGAGAAGCACCTAAAACCACTGATTAGTTTCCTTTTTTTTTTCCATAAGAAACACATATTTTGATGTGTTCGCTTAACACTACTTTAAACCAGTCTCAATTAGGTTAGAAGACTGTTCAGATATTATTATTTTTTTTTATATTTTTATACAGCAGGTTCTTATTAGTCATCAATTTTATACACATCAGTGTACTCATGTCAATTCCAATCGCCCAATTCATCACACCACCACCACCACCCCCCCGTGGCTTTCCCCCCTTGGTGTCCATACGTTTGTTCTCTACATCTGTGTCTCAATTTCTGCCCTGCAAACCGGTTTTTCTGCACCATTTTTCTAGGTTCCACATATACGCGTTAATATACGATATTTGTTTTTCTCTTTATGACTTACACTTACTTCACTCTGTATGACAGTCTCTAGATTCATCCACGTATCAACAAATGACCCAATTTCGTTCCTTTTTATGGCTGAGTAATATTCCATTGTATATATGTTAGCATATGGTATTTGTTTTTCTCCTTCTGACTTACTTCACTCTGTATGACAGACCCCAGGTCCATCCACCTCACTACAAATAACTCAGTTTCA